>NC_142010.1:27016581-27259081 GCF_049901735.1 Notechis scutatus | reverse complement strand
AGGTTGCCTAGTTTTACTTTGACCAAAAATAAAACTGGTTATCATCAGTTGCCTCATGCTCAGAGTTTCACTGGATTTATCTCACGAAAACTTAACACTTGGATAAGCAGCAAACCTTTCGAGCCAAAGGGAAAATAAAAGAAGGCCAGTTGCACTGACTCAACTTCCCAAAAAACTCTACCTGGATAACCGAGAATAACCTGTTCTAACCAGTAAAGTCAATGGGGAAGCCAGTTTTATTTAAACGCTGCATTATTAACAACTGAAAGGATCCACTTAGTCCAGTTGGTGGGATTCAAAAACGTTTACTACCGGTTTGGTGGGCGTGGCTTGGTGGGCGTGCTTTGCGTGCATGTGTGTCCCAAACACTCACTTTGCACAGGCGCAGAGGCGTTCAGCAGCTGCCGCGTGGCACTCTTCTGTGCCACGCAAAGCAGCTGCGCTTCAAAAGCAGAAGATTAAGGTGAGTATGAAAGTTTCGGTCTCTGCTGCTGGTCAGAACAGGGCTGAACCGGTAGAATACCGTCCCTGACTTAGCCACGGTGGCAAGAAAGGTCGTGAAATGGAGCTGAGCTCACTTCCTAAATGTCTCGTTCAGCAACCAAAATCTTGGGGTCAATTGTGGCTATAAGCCGAGGACTACCTGTGATAGCTTTGGTCATTTGAGCCTTGTGGTTTGTGACGGAGATCCAAAGGTTTGGTGGCATCTTAAATATCAAATAATATTATTGCATAAGGTTTTTTTGTGTGTGTGTGGCTGATATTTCCGTTCACTAGAAGAGCCCTAGACCACAAAGGGATGATTTTTGGGTTGATGGTTAAAAAAAAAAAAAAGCAATAGCACTTAGACTTAAATACTGCTTACAGCGCTTCTAAGTCAGGGGGTGTCAAACTCACGTCGTCATGTTGTCAGGTGATGTAGCGCAACCATTTTTCCACTTTACTAAGCCATGTGTGTGTGTGTGTGTGTGTGTGACTGTGAGCATCTGGCCCGTGGGCTGAGAGTTTGACATCCCTGCTCTAAGCAGGTTTACAGAGTCCTTGCCTCTTGTCCCCACCAATCTGGGTCCTCATTTTACCCACCTTAGAAGGAGGGAAGGCTGAGTCAACCTGGAGCTGGTCAGGATCAAACTGCTGGAAGTCAGCAGAATTAAACTGCATTCTAATGGACAGAGTATGAGGCGAGAGAATGAATGACTGTTCAAAGGAAATCCTTTAAGACCAAGGGTTGGTTTCCACCGCAGACATTTTTAGATTGATGAGCTGTTTTGAGATGAATCAACATTTTGAATCATTAGGAAGAAAATAGTATTGTGAATTGAGTCAGCAATTCATTCATTCTTTCTTTCCTTCCTTCTTTCCTTCCTTCCTTCCTTCCTTCCTTCCTTCCTTCCTTCCTTCCTTCTTTCTTTCTTTCTTTCTTTCTTTCTTTCTTTCTTTCTTTCTTTCTTTCTTTCTTTCTTTCTTTCTTTCTTTCTCTTTCCCTCTCTCCCTCTCTTCTCTCTCTCTCTCTCTCTCTGTCTGTCTGTCTGCCTCTCTCTCTCCCTTTATTTTTCACATGTCCTTTCAATGTGAGGCAAGCTGTGTTGATCACTTTTGATACTTTCCCCTCCCTTGCAAATGCTTCTCCTCTGGCTGTATCTTGCGATCTTGTCCACATGTCTTACAAGTTGCCATTTGAGAAACGCTGTTTTAAAAGATCCTGAGGGTTGAAATCTCCCTGCAGAGGGAGTCCAGGACACTCCCTCCGTCCTGCTTTGATCTCCTTTGAAGCGGTTACTGCCGGTGTCTTTTTTATTTATTTTTTATTTATTTATTTTTTGTCAATTGCTTACAAGATGATAGGTATAAGTAAAAACATAGTTATGAATACATGGATACATAGAAGAAAAATAAAAAAAATAAAGGAAACAATAGGACAGTATGCACGCCCCTGCCTGGTGGAATCCATTACATAGTAATTTGAGCTTGGCCAATCTTTCTTGTAAGGCAATCCTTGTTTTTCCCATGTCTAGAATTTTAATATAGATTTGCGTTTCTGGGGAGAGAGAAACAGAAGAGACAAAACATTTGACCCCGCTTAGAGCGTAGAATTGACAGTACTCATGTTGGTGCTGCCACCTAGTGGAGGGAAAGAGGACCTCTGTAGTTTCGGTGTCACAGTTAAGAGTTGTGTTCTGAAAATGCAAAATGGGCTGAAACTACACAGAAATTCCTTCCCCAACCCACTTCCTCAAGGCCCAACTCCTCCTTTCCCCCAGAAGGGACATTCTGAGTGGCTTTCTTAATATGGTACAGAACATAGATACAAAGACTGCATTTATTTTTCCCACATAAAGCTGTTTTATTGTACAAAATTAAACTATGATGAACCGTCATAGTCCAGGGGTATTCAAACTTGACAGCTTTAAGACTTGTGGACTTCAACTCCCAGAATTCCTCCTTCAGTCCTGTTAGCTCAGGGATTCTGGGAGTTGAAGTTCTACAAGTCTTAAACTTGGCAAGTTTGAAGACCCTTCGTTTAGTCTAATGAAGAGTAGGACTAACATGATAGCAGTTTTCTGGCATCTGAGGGATTGTCACAGAGAAGAGTGGAATCAACCTTGTAGAACAGGGGTCTTCAAACTCGACAGCTTTAAGACTTGTGGGCTTCAACTCCCAGAATTCCTCCACCAGACATGTCAGCTCAGGGATTCTGGGAGTTGAAGTCCACAAGTCTTAAAGCTGTCAAGTTTGAAGACTCTTGTTGTGGAAACTCAGTACCCACCCACCATCCTTGAGAATGAAATATTTTGGGGAATATTAAAAGGGGCAGAATATTATATTTTCCCAAAGGAGAAATGGAGCTTCCTGCATAGTAAAACAGCCTCCAGCAGATGCAAGAAATCTGTAAAAATGGATATTTGCGCCCATTTAAGAAATCTGGGCCAATCTATTCATAAACAAAACATCATCAGTTCCAGGATGATGGAATTAAGAAGGACAGGTCAGGACATTTTAGGACATAAGATTAACCCACCACCATTTAAGGAAAAGACACAAACCCCCAGAACAGTTGAAACTTCAAAGTCACAGAAACCTATAGAGATTCATCCACTCATTCAATCATTTGGTCAGCTGTCCCAGAACCACGAGCTATTTTTGGTTCCATTCATCAATAAACAGAATCTTTCTTTCCAACCAGCCTCTATTTTATTCCCATCTTGGAACTGGAAGTGGATTTTTCTCCCAGCAGTATCTCTCTATAAAGCCTTAGTAAGGCCACACCTAGATCCAGTTTTGGTCACCACACTATAAAAAGATGTCGAGGCTCTAGAAAAAGTACAGAGAAGAGCAACCAGGATGATTAGAGGACTAGAGACTAAAACATATGAAGAATGGTTACAGGAACTGGGCTTGGCTAGTCTAGTGAAGAGAAGGTCCAGGGGAGACAGGATAGCAGTGCTCCAATATTTGAGGGGCTGCCACAGAGAGGAGGGGGTCAAGCTATTTTCTAAAGCACCCAAAGGCCAGACAAGGAATAATGGACGGAAACTGAACAAGGAGAAATTTAATATAAAAATAAGGAGAAATTTTTTGAGAACTATCAACCAACCAATAGCTTGCCTTCAGAAGTTGTGGGTGCTTTATCACTGGAAGCTTTCAAGGAGAAAGTGGACAGCCACTTGTTAGAAATGCTGTAGGGTCTCCTGCTTGAGCAGGGGGCTGGACTAGATGACCCCCAAGGTCCTTTCCAACTCTGTTATTCTAATCTCTAATCTTCAAAGCATCCTGAGGGCAGGACAAGAAGTAACGGGCATAACAGGTAGTTATGACCACAGTTGAGACCAAAATTCCCGTTGTGAGTATTGGCCTACTTTACGATCTTTCTTGCCACAGTTATTAAGCGGATCATGAGGTCGCTAAGGAAATCCAGCTCCCCCCCGCAACTGACTTAGCTTGCCATAATCTGATTGGAAGATCTCAAATGGTGATCCTATGACCCCAGGATACTGCAAGCATTTTGGCCATGTGACTGTAGGGAATGCTGCAACAGTCGTAAGCGTGAGGACTGGTCATAAATGACTTTTTTTCAGTGCCCATGTAACTTCAGACGGTCATTAAACTAATGATTGTATTGCAGTTCATGATTGTGGGATGTTGCAACCGGCTGTAAATGCAAATTGGTTGCCAAGCATCCAAAATAACCACATGACCAGTGTTGTGTATACAACATAACATTTTGTAGGAAAATTTGTAGAAACACTCCTTTTCTTTTCTTTTCTTTTCTTTTCTTTTCTTTTCTTTTCTTTTCTTTTCTTTTCTTCCCTCCCCTCCCTTCCCCTCCCTCCCTCCTTCCCTCTTTCCTTCCTTCCTTCTTCCTTCCTTCCTTCCTTCCTTCCTTCTGAGGAGAAGTTTCCCTGCAAAGTTTGAAAGGAACGGGAGGGCTGGATGGATGTATCCACCTCTCCAATTGCAGAAATGCTCCATTTTTCTTCTTGTTCTGTGCCCAACTGGCCATGCCCACCTGGCATCCCCCAACCAGCCACACCAACGTGGTTGCATCCACCTGGCCACGCTGAGTCAGCCATCCTGAGCCAGCTGCACTAATCCTCCACATCGACCTGGCCACGCCCACCCGGCCATACACACCTGGTGGCACTCAGATGGTCACATCCACCCAGTCACACCCACCTGGCTGCAGTGAGTTGTCCTATTCCCACCTGTGTTGTTACCTAGTTTGTTTAATGAAACATCTGTACGAAAACCACCAAGCTCAGAGAACACCAAGGACCTCTCACTGACTAGAGTCGGTTTAGCTTGATTTGACCATCAGCCAAAATCTGCATTTCCCAGATTTTGAGAAAGAATCGTAAAGCATTTCAAGCACAAAGATGATGGCCTTCTAATTTCAGGGGCACTGTGTGAAGATTGGAGAAATGTGTCAAGTCCACCATCGTATTCTGGTGTCTTGCCATTGTGCTAGGGCGGGGAGTGGGGTATGTGTTGAGGTAATTCCCCGTTAGGAGAATGAGTGCATACAGGGAGACGTAGTGAGAGTAATGTTTTTTTTTTTTTTTTTGTAAAAGTTTTATTGATTTTAACAACAAACAAAAACACAAAAAACATAACATAAGACATAACATAAAAACATCATCATCCTTCATAAATTTACAGACAGTGTATCGGTTGGTTCACCACTCCTTTTTGTGCATCCATTCATAGTCATCATAATAATTATATCACATAATAACTCATATTATCAATCAACAATTATATATCCTAATATCATTATTAAACAATCATTTGACTATAATTTTACTAATTCATACTTAAGCGAGATAACTATAATTTAGTTAATTTATTTTATAACAATTCATAAAATCATACCAAATCTATCTTAATAAAATATTCTAAAAATATTATCAAAACCAAGAAAAAGTGTATATTCATTATTTCCTAAATTTCTAAACATTCTATTATTATATTGTATTATCTAACCATTGATAAAAAAGATCCCAAACTTCATAAAATTGTTTATCTTCTTGTTCTCTAATTTCAAATGTCAATCTACTCATTTCAGCACATTCCAATATTTTTTAATGATTTCTTCCTCTGCTGGTATTTTCTCACTCTTCCAATTTTTAGCAAATACAATCCTAGCCGCTGTTAACACATTTACAATCAAATACTTCAAATTTTTATTATATGTATCAGGTAAGATTCCCAATAAAAAAATCTCTGGTTTCAAATCTATATGTTTCTTTGTCATTTTTTCCAACCATATGCGGATTCTAGTCCAATATTTTCTAGCGTCCTCACAAGTCCACCACATATGGTAATATGAACCAGGTATCTGATGACATTTCCAGCACTTTTCAGATTTATTCTTGAACATTCTTGCTATTCTTGTCGGGGAAAATGCCACCTGTAAAACATCTTATACAAATTTTCTTTATATGCTGTTGACATTGTCATTTTATAATTTTGAGACCACAACTTTTGCCATTTCTCTAAGTCAATCCCATATCCAAAATTCTTCCCCCAAGCAATCATCGTTTCTTTAACTTGTTCATCCTCCAATTTAATTTCCAACAAATAATTATATAATTTTTTAATCACTTTTTCATCAGTACCTGTCAAAATCCTATCTAAATCAGTCATTTTGTCATAAAATCCTTCCATTTTGGAATCTTTAAGATACCTTGAATGTATTTGCGCATATGAAAACCAATTCATCTTTATACCTTGTTCTTCTAAATTTTGCATCGTTTTAAGTTCACCCTTTTCATCTAGTAATTCCCCATATCTAACTGTTTGTTCCTTCTTATAAGTTATAGGATAAGAAAAGGCTTCAATAGTTGATAACCAAACTGGAATTTTCAAATAACATTGTTTCTTAATTTTCTCCCAATTCAACCATAACGATTCCCGTATATAATGCCTTCTAAAATAACCCTGTGATTTAGTTCCCTTATACCATAGAAAAGCATGCCAACCCAATAGTAAATCATGTCCTTCTAATGCCAACAATCTAGTCTTTCTTAACGTTATCCATTCTTTAGCCCACATTAAATTTGCAGCTTGATAATACAACTCCCAATTAGGAAGGCCAAATCCTCCTCTAATTCTAGCATCCTGTAAAAGTTTTAATTTTATTCTCGCTTTCTTACCTTGCCATATATACTTCAACACAATTTTATTTAAATCTTCAAAATAGTCTTTACCTAACCTAATTGGTATTGTTTGAAACAAGTATAACATTCTAGGTAAAATATTCATCTTAATTGTTGAAATTCTACCTATCAGTGACAATTGTAAGTTTCCCATTTTTTCAGATCAGATGCTATCTGCTGCTTAAGTTTAATATAGTTATTCTCTTTCAGTGTAGTACATCTTGACGTCAAATATATCCCCAAATATTTAACTTTATTCGTAACTTGAATTTTCAATAGGTCTGTCAGCTCTTCTCTTTGTCTTAATAACATGTTCTTTGTCAAAATCTTTGTTTTGTCTTTATTTATTTTCAAGCCAGCCATCTCACCATACATCTCTATCTTTTGAATAATTTTAAAGCTGTCTCAAGAGGATCTTCCAGAATAAAGACCAAATCATCTGCAAAGGCTTGCAATTTAAATTCCTCCTTTTTAACTTTCATTCCTTTTATATTTGTATCCTCTCTAATATTTCTATTTAACACTTCCAAAGTCAATACAAATAACAAAGGAGATAATGGGCATCCTTGTCTTGTACCTTTTTTAATATTAATAGAGTCTGTAAGTTCTCCATCTATCATTACTTTTGCCGTTTGCTCATAATATATGGCTTCTATTGCTTGAATAAATTTTCTAGCAAAGCCCATCTGTTCCAATAATAATAGCATAAATCTCCAATTCACGTTATCAAATGCCTTTTGGGCGTCTAAGAATATCAAAGCCATTTGTTTTTCAGGATGCGCCTCGTAATACTCCAATGTATCCAGGATTATCCTCATATTGTCTTTAATTTGTCTCTTTGGTAAAAATCCATTCTGATCAGGGTGAATAAAATTATTTAAATATTTTTAAGCCTCTCTGCCAGGATTGAGGCAAAGATTTTGTAATCTGCATTCAATAAGGAAATAGGTCTATAGTTCTTAATTTGTAATGGGTCAACCCCTTCTTTTGGGATAAGTGTAATATAAGCTTCTGACCATGTTTTGGGTATTTTCTTATTTACCATAATTTCATTCATGACTTCTAATAGTGGAATGCTCAACGATTCTTGTAGTATTCTATAAAATTCTACCGGGAGACCATCTGGTCCTGGTGCTTTTCCATTGTTCTGTCTATTGAGTGCTTCAGTTAATTCCATCATTGTTATAGCACTTTCTAACATTTCCCCAGTTTCATCAGGTATCTTAGGTAGGTTAGCATTTTGTAAATACTGTTTAATTTTTCCCTCATCAAGATCCTCCTGTTTATATAATTGTCCATAAAAATCTTGAATGATTGCTTTTTCTCTTTATTACCATAGCATACTTGACCTTGATTGTCTATTAACTGTAATATTTTCCTTGATTCTTTCTCTTTTCTCAATTTATATGCTAACCATCTACCTGGCCTATTTGCATCTTCAAAATAATTCTGTTTAGCACTTCTAATTTTTTGTGCCAGTTCTTCTTTCTCTGCTTGATCCATTTTATGTTTAATTATGTCCATTTTAAGTCTAATATCTTTTTTTTGTGGCGCTTTTTGTAATTCTTTTTCCAATTTTTTATGGTCATCTTCTAAAGCTTTAATCATTTGCCTCTTCCTAATGTTCTTTTTCTTTGAATAGTCTATTATTAATCCTCTTGCATATGCCTTCATTGTATCCCAAACATTCTGTATTGAAGTGTCCTCTTTTTTATTTACATTGAAGAAGAAGGCCAATTCTTTTTCCATCCATTGTGTAAAGTTTTTTTTCCTTTAAAATAGTATTATTTAATGTCCATCTAGATCTTCTTTTTTGTCCTTTCCATTTAATTGTCATTGGATTATGGTCTGCCCATGTACTTGTTTCAATATTTATCTCTTGAATATTAGATAATAATTCCGTTGATGTCCAAATCATATCTATTCTGGACCATGATAAATGTCTATTGGAATAAAAAGTATATTGTTGAGTTTTAGCATTTCTTTCTCTCCATATGTCTTTAAGATTTAATTCATCTATCATTTTAAAAAAAGTTTTAGGGAGAGTTTTCCTATTTTGTCGTGCTGCTTTTACTGTATAATCCAATTTATTGTCTACAATTCCATTAAAATCTCCCATCATAAGTATATTAGCGTAGTCCAGTTCAATTATTTTCATGTGTAATTTTTTATAAAATTCTTCTTGTTTATCATTCGGGGCATAAATTGCAACCAAAAGTGTTTTTGTATTATTGTCCACTATTTCAACCATTAATACTCTTCCGTCTTCATCAGTAAAAGTCAGTTTTGCTGGAATAGTTTCCTTAATATACAAAACCACTCCTCTTTTCTTACAGTAAGTCAGAGAAGTGAATATTTTCCCTAATTTTGGTCGTGTCAGTAGTTGTTCGTGTTGTTTTTTAATATGTACTTCTTGTAGGCAAATTATATCAAATTTTAGCTTCTCTAATTTGTGAAGGGTTTTTCTTCTTTTAGTAGCTGAATTCAGTCCATTTATATTAATAGAAATCAATTTTTTTTCCTCCATGGTTATACTTTATATTTAGGTCTAACAGCTCTCGTGGATCTTACTTCACGTTGTTCTTTGGTCTCCGCTTGTCCACCTATTGCACCTTCCTCTTTTCTCATTTCCATCAGATCCTCTTCAGATTCAGTTGAAATGTTCTCTTTTTCTATCTCCATTTCTCTTCTTTCAAAGAATTTCTTATAGAATATTTCTGCTTTCTCAATTGAATCAATTCTGTATCTCTGTTCTTGCCACGTAAACATTAATCCTCCTGGAATCAGCCATCTATAGTTCACCTCTTTTTCCAATAGCCTTTTAGTCAAAAATCGATATTCTCTTCTAATCTCTCTCACTTTTCTAGGTACTTGTTTTAAGACCACAATCTCTTTGTCTTTATACTTCAACACCCTCTCTCTTGCCACTTGTAGTATTTGGGTTTTAATAGTTTTTTTGGTGAATCTAACATGAACCTCTCTTGGTAATTGGTTCCTCGTTGCATATCTTGTGAAAACTCGATATATCTCATCTACTCCATCCATCATCTTTTCTTCTGTTATTTCCATGGCTCCAGCCAAGATTTCAATCATTACTGCAGCCAAATTTTGTCCTTTTTCTTCCTCAATATTTTGAAATCTAAGATAAAATTCTGACCTGTCCATCTCCCACTTCAACATCCCACTTTTTTCTTGTTCAGCCGTTGTTAATCTATTATCAATATTTCCAATTATGTCATCTCTTTGCTTGTCTTTCTCTTCTAGTTTTTGGATTCTCTCATCATGATTCACCATCATTTGTTGAAAATTTTCAAATTTTTCATCAATCTTCCCAATTCTTTTATCAATACTCTCCATTCTTTGTTCCATGCTCACTTTAAGATCTTGTATTCCTTGCATAACCGTCATTAAATCCATTTGTGCTTTATCTTGCTTTGCCATTATGGAAAGTCGTCCTCCAGTTGATGGGGAAACAGGAGCAGAAATTGAAGTGCCCGGAGGTAAAATTCTCTTACTCATTCCGTGATTCAGCGTCTTCCGGTTCTTTTAATCCAGTTAATAAGGTGACCAATTATAATCCAATTAGAAAAAGGGAAAACACCAAAAAGAAAAAAAGAAAAGCCAAAAAGAAGTAAAAAGCCCAAAATTAAAAAAGAAAAGAAAAATTCTTC
This sequence comes from Notechis scutatus, assembly GCF_049901735.1. Taxonomy (NCBI): domain Eukaryota; kingdom Metazoa; phylum Chordata; class Lepidosauria; order Squamata; family Elapidae; genus Notechis; species Notechis scutatus. Next base: position 27,248,754 of record NC_142010.1, on the reverse strand, counting down.
AGGTTCTTCAATACCTTAATCCAATTGTGAAATACTCAATTATAATTCAAAAGTAAAAATTAAAAATGAAGAGAAAAAAGAGACAAAATAAAGCCAACAATGTAAAATAATAATAATAATAATAATAATAATAATAATAATAATAATAATAATAATAATAATAATAATAATAATAATAAACAAAAAGAAGAAGTTCTTCAGGTTCTTCCCACCTTAATCCAATTGAGAGATCTCAAAAATAAAAAATATCCATAAAAATAAGTCAGAAGTAGAGATAAGAAAGCAAAAATCCCAATAAAAAAAATAAAAAGGAAAAAATAAATATTCTGAGGCTTCCCTTTAAAAATAAACTAAAAATGAGGTAAAATAAAAATAAAAATAAGTATACCAATATTACAAAATGCTATGGGGTTGGGGGAGGGATAGAACAGTTGATAAAAATAAAAATAAAAAAACACCCACTGCCTTTTATTTATCCAAGGCTCTTATTTGGCTTCTCGACACATTTCAAAGCCAAGCTTCAGATATTCAATTAATAATAGAAATCCCGAAGAGCACCTGTATAAACATCCTCCAGTACTCTTCCCTCTATCTTCCTTTATCTTATCACTTCAATAGCCTTGAAGCAGAAGTTTTTTCCCAGCTCTCAACTTCAAATAAAATATTTTCAAGCCTCTAGTTGGCAGTGTTGCAAAATTTCTTAAAACCACTCCCCTTCTTCCCCCTTAAAAAAGCCTAAAAAGAACAAAAATATATATATTTAATTTAAAAAAAGAACAAAACTAAAGGGGGCCTCTATTTTATAAAATAAAAACAGTCAAAAAGGAGAAAAAAGAACTAAAAGAAAAAACCAGTCTGCTTAACTAGATCACCATAGAAGTTCAATGAAAGAAAAAAAAAGGTAAAAATAAAAAGCCAAGCCTCACTTTGACATTTCTCTTTGAAAATCGCCGCTAAGTCAGTTTTGTCAATAATCTTACAGTTTTCTTCTCATCCTTAGAGTGTCCTTTAGTCCCAATACTAATATAAAAAAAAAAAAAAGTTCTAGTCCCAATACTAATATAAAAAAAAAAAAAAGTTCTGTAGTGAGAGTAATGTTGACTAACACACACACAGGACACAGCTACACTGTATAGTAAAATGTAGGTTTTACTTCCAGTAAACAGTTAAACAAAGTCCAAACACAGTCCATGTCATACATGGTTATAGCAGTCAGTTTTCAGTCCAGGGATAATCCAATAACAAAGTCCAGTATCATAAACAGTTCAGTAACAGACTTATATCAAATCCAAGAATAACGATGATCAGTAACAGTCATAAGGGAAATGCAGGGGCAACACTCTCAGCAACAACAGAACAGGACTAAACAACCCAGGTTTCTGGCTCCATCTTATGGCCGTTTGAGGAACTACACCCAATTACAATTTTAGCATTCTCTTAAAGAGACAGTATTAAAATGTTTATCCTGGTTTATATATTTTCCAGCCCAACTGTTAGGTGACTTATATTCCTAACAGTATGCTTGGGATTTTTCCACTGCTGCTGTGCACCTGGGAATTATGGAAGGGAATAGTCTTTGGAGACGGGACGGACTCCTTCCCAGCTGTTTTTGCCAGGTTCCAAGGCCGTCACACCCTGAGTGTGAACCATTATCTGCCTGGCACCTCAGCATTCTCAAAACATCTTCTCTGTCAGCGTTCCAATGAAACTTCCCATTTCATTCAGCACTCAGAAACAAAGTTCATCCAAGTAAGAATTTATTAAAGAAGTCATACTGACATATCTGAGGAAACCCAAATCTGAGAGTTCCGGGTTTTCCCTCCATAACTAAAAATCCAAAACCCAACCCCTGTGCCCACCAGTCCATCACATGGTCCAATCACCCATCGTCCCAACTGGAGACATTCCTCCAGCCACTCCTTCCCAGGTGCAGGGTAACTTGTCCTTGACTTTATGAGAAGAATGTTGTTGTGTCTAAACTTCCCCCTCTCTGTGAAATCTCCCCTCCCAAATTCCCAGGCACTAAGATGTGGCAGCGTGGAAGCTTCTAAGTAAAATATGGCTGACCTTCTCGGCATCACATTGGCTGCCGGTGGACTTCTTGGGGAGGGAGTTGGGATTGGGAGATTGAAAGAATTGCTTTTGTTTTGTGAGGGAACTTCAGAATCCGCCTGACTTGGTTTGCAACCAGTTTCTTTCAGTAAAAGTTCTTGTGATTCAATCCGCACTGAGGGAGCCCGCCTGTGGGGCAGGCCTGACAGGATGTCCGGAACTGAAGAATCCCCTGTTTCTCATCTCCCTCTTCTTCCTGATTAGGCTCTTCCCACCACTCTCTGCACTATGATTACGTGGTGGTATCCGAGCCCAGTGAGGGGCTGCCCCAGTTCTTCACGATGGGCTATCTGGATGGCCAGCTCATCACTTACTATGACAGCCAGAAGAAGGAGAAAATACCAAAGGTGTCCTGGATGAAGGAGGTGGAAAAGGAGGATCCCAAATATTGGAAGGATGGAAGCGACATCTTGAAGGCCACCGAGCAAGTGTTACAAGAAGACCTGAGGAATGTCCAACACCGCTACAAGCAGTATAGAGGTGAGCAAAGGCAGAATCGGGCACCTGGTAGTGGTGGATAACTCGTGTACAAAGAACTAACGGGTCTGTAAGACCTGTATTTGGGGTTTTTTTTTTCCTCCTTCAACCCATTGAATTAGACAGGTGGACAACTGTGGGCTCTTTCCCACCTGTAGACTTCAACTCCCAGAATTCTGGGCGGCTCAGAAATCCTGGGAATTGAGGTCCACGGGTGTCATGACTCAAGTGGTCAAGGCAAGGCAGGCCTCTAGAGCAGGGGTCCCCAAACCTGGCAACTTTAAGACTCGTAGACTTCGACTCCCAGAATTCTCCAGCCACTTGGCGGTTTTTAAGAAGAGACTGGACAGCCCCTTGTCTGAAATGGTATTATAGGTTCTCCTGCTTGAAGAGGTTGTCGGACTAGAAGACGTCCAAGGTTCCTTCCAGCTCGATTCTGATTGATTGACTTCAGAGTAGTAAATAAATAAAATTAAGAAGATGTAGATTTACTCCCTGTGATGCCTGAAGATAGGACAAGATCCAGCCTGTGGAAGATTTAGAGAAGACCATCTGATCTCAGGGGATGGGAAGCCTTGAAATGTCAGTAACTATTAAGCAATGGAATAGTTTACTCCCTGGAGTTGTGGTTTGCCTACCTTTGGTGGGATGAAAGGAAAGTGAGCCTCTTTGGTGGGAGTTTCTGTGGAGGGGGCCACTCAGGCCCTTCCTTACTCCTTTTGTGATTTTTTTTTCCTCCTCAGGGTTTCACATATGGCAGACCACTTATGGCTGTGAGCTCAGAGGAAACAGAAGCATAAGAGGTTATTCGCAATATGGCTACGACGGGAGGAGCTTCCTCATCTTCAATAAAGACACCCTGAGCTGGGTGGCTCTTGACCCCCAGGCCCAGATCACCAAGATGAATTGGGATGCTAATCTGCGGTGGTCCCAGAGAAATAAATTCTACCTGGAGGAGGAATGCATTGAGTGGTTGAAGAAGTACCTCTCCTATAGGAGGAAAGAGATGCTGCCGTGGACAGGTACGTGCCCTGAGGGGGGAGGAGAAATAACAGTGCTGGATTTATATTGCATGAGGTGAGGTCCTAAGCTATTGTTTCGTAACCATGGCAATCTGAAGATGTGTGGACTTCAACTCCCAGAATTCAGAGGTGGGATTCAAAAATCTCAGCAACCGATTCGCTGCCCGGTTGCTGGGTGGGCGGGGCGTACCAGAACTTCCTATATCCGGCTTCCGGTGGGCCTCCAGAGCCCGGGAGAGGCTATTTTCACCCTCCCAAGGGTCCAGAGGCCTCCCCCGGGCCTCTGGGAGGGCGAAAACAGCCTCCCCTGGCCTCTGGAGGCCCTCCAGGAGCCAGAAACAGGCCAATTTCCAGACTTCAAGAAGGCCTGTTTTTCCCCCTCCCAGAGCCTCCACGCAGACCCTGCACTTACCTTCATTGAAAATGGGCCATGTGGAGACTCCAGGGAGGGGAGGGGAGGGGTGAGCGTGGCCAGCCGGTCGTTTGAAATACTGGTTTGGCGAATTCGCTGTAACTTTGAGAACCGGTCCGAACCGGTAGCATCCCATCCCTGCCAGAATTCCCCAACCAGCAATGTTGGTTGGGGAATTCTGGGAGTTGAAGTCTACCTGACTCTCAAGTGGCCAAGTTTGAGAAACGTTGCCATAAGCCAGGAGTCCCGGGCCGTAGCCCACTACCGAGCTCGGGACGTTTGAAACCAGGCTGTGAGAGTGGCGGGCAAGCATGTGACACACCGCTCCACTTGTGTGAGCAGCGAGCACTCGGCCTCATGAGTGAAGCTCCATCTGCGCAGGCGGCTAAGTGCTTGTGCTCACCTGTGAAGCTCCATTTGGCACCAGCGGTGGGCGTGCACATCCACTGAGCTAGCAAATGGAGGTACGCGTGTTCACGCAGGTGCCTGCCACTCCCACAGAACTATTCCCTCTTCTCATCCCACTGGGCCGCTAAGCCAGAAAGTTGGGGATCACTGCCTTAAGCATGATAAAGCGTGTAGGCCCCTTGTTTAAAAAGTTACACCAGGTCTTAGTAAGGTGCGTACCAAAGGTGCATGCAAAGATTAGTATTTTCAGACATGCAAGATACTCTTAAAGTAGACTTACTGTTAGGGCTCCGGTAGTGACCCCCATTTAAATCATGAGTCTCTAGCCTGAATTTCAAAGAAATTCAGAGAAGATTTATTAGGAAAAGGCATGCCGGTGTAGCCAACTCTGGGACACATCATTCATTATCACCCTTGACCCTGGGTATATCATAATTCATATTCTCCAATGGGACACATCCATAGCCAAGAGTCATAAAACATACTCTCCAATTAGAATTTTGCGAGGCAGAAACTTTGGTTGCCTGGCAACTATCTATGAAAACATTTATGGAATGCAGTTTCAGTTTTTCAGCTGCTACACTACTCCCTGCTCCGTTTCTGTTGGCAACTCTAAAAGACCACAGAAATATTTTATGAGTTGACATTTACCATAAAAATAGTAGCTCATCTGGTTTGTTTCATTTTGGGTCTACCTGGGATGGCTGGCACTCCCTTTATAGTCCCCGTTCTGCACTTCTGGTGTGCATCTTTTCAGTTCTATTTTTTAAAAAAATAATAAAATGTTGCTTAATATTAGTTGCAGGTCTAAAGGTCTATGGAGGTTCTCAGTCATCCAGGTCATGGTTGTCCCAAAAACACACACACACACACATATATATATATTGTTTCCAAGAGGCAACAGGACATTTTTTTCTTTTTTCTTTGAAAACAAGAAAAAACACTTCTCATCCAAGAAGCTTCTTCCACACTGACTGGATGGTGGGGAATGGAAGGATTGGTACTCCTTGCAGATAGCTGGTCATTTGCATTATTTTAGAGAGTCGCTGAGGCCACTTGGAGGTTTATCTGTGTCCTCAGAGTCACCTGAATAGTGCAAATGGGCGTGGAGCCCAAATCCTTCCATCCCCAAATATCCAATCAGAGCTGAAGAAGCTTCTTGGCTGAGAAGTGAAATGTCTGGAAAGAAAAATAAGAAAGTCCAGTTGCCTCTTGGGAAAATGCACCTTTGAGTTGCAGACCTAGTTAGAAAGAAAATCTACTAAGTCGCCCACTTGCCATCTCCTTCCTTTCCCAATCTCTCTCCAACCTCTTCACAAAAATCCTCTTCTAGGCAGTTTTTACGAAGGTCTTGCAATCAGTGTTAAACCCCTGCTCCTAAATCGTAAGGTAGCAGTGGCACTGTGTAGCCTTTACGTTCCAAAGGTGAGGAGGTGCCTTTGAGAGGTGGTGTGGCAAATATTTGACCTGTTAAACAGATAACAAATCATCAGAGTTGGAAGGGACCTTGTAGGTCATCTAGTCCAACCCCCCACCCAAGCAGGAGACCCTACACCATTTCTGACAGATGGGAGTCCAATCTCTTCTTGAAAGTCTCAAGTGATGAAGCTCCCACAACTTCTGAGGGCAACTTCTGTTCCATGGGTTGATTGGTCTCACTGTCAGAAAATTTTTCCTTATTTCCAGGTTGAATCTCTCCTTGTTCAGTTTCCATCCATTATTCCTTGTCTGGCCTTCGGGGGCTTTAGAAAATAGCTTGACCCCTTCCTCCTCTCTGTGGCAGATATTGGAACACTGCTAGCATGTCTCCCCTGGTCCTTCACTAGACTAGCCATGCCCAGTTCCTATAACCGTTCTTCATATGTTTTAGTCTCCAGTCATTTCAGGCAGCTCAGGTTTTTTTTTTCTTTGCTAAAATTGTACATCAGTGGTGAGATTCAAAAAATGTTCCTACCGGTTCTGTGGGCTTGGTGGGCGTGCATGGCTTGGTGGGCATGGCAGAGGAAGGATACCGTAAAATCTCCATTCCCACCCCACTCTGGGGGAAGTTGCCTGCAAAATTCCCATTCCCTCCCTACCCCACTAACCTGCTTTCCAGCTCTGTTCTCCTGTGCAAGGCAACAAAAGAAGACCACACCTAGAGTACTGCATCCAGTTTTGTTCACCACATTATAAAAAAGATGTTGAGATTCTAGAAAAAGTACAGAGAAGAGCAACCAGGATGATTCGGGGACTGGAGGCTAAAACATACAACGAACGGTTGCAGGAACTGGGCATGGCTAGTCTAGGAAAGGGAAGGACCAGGGGAGACATGATAGCGGTCTTCCAGTATTTGAGGGGCTGCCACAGAGAGGAAGGGGGTCAAGCTATTTTCTAAAGCGCCTGTAGGCCAGACAAGAAATAATGGATGGAAACTGAACAAGGAGAGATTCAACCTGGAAATAAGGAGAAACTTTCTGACAGTGAGAACCATCAACCCATGGAACAGAAGTTGCCCTCGGAAGTTGTGGGAGCACCATCAGTTGAGACTTTCAAGGAGAGATTGGACTGCCATTTGTCAGAAATGGTGTAGGGTCTCCCGCTTGGGTGCGGGGTTGGACTAGATGACCTACAAGGTCCCTTCCAACTCTGATTATCTGTCATCTGTTACCCAGCCAATCAGCTGGGACTCGGGAGGCAGAGAATAGGTGGGGGAGGGGCCAGTCAGAGGTGGAATTCCAAACTACTCAAAATTTCCAGTCGCTCTCCAGAACTGGTCAGAACCTGCTGAATACCCTCACCGGTGTACATGTTCCAGGCAGTCCTGGAAAAAGACAAAGCTATTCTGTCAGCTGGTGTGGAAATCCAATGTTAATGCTGGGGTGTGTGTGTGTGTGCGTCTTTTCTGCAGAGCCCCCAGTGATGACAATGACCAGAAGGACAGAGGTGGAGGATGATGGGATGGAGACGCATGTCTGCCGCCTGGATGGCTTCTACCCCAGGGAGATCGATGCCTCCTGGACGAGGGACGGGGAGGTCTGGCTGCAGGACACCTTCCATGGGTCTGTGGTCCCCAACGCGGATGGGACCTACCACTACTGGCTCAGCATCCGGATCGACCCCAAAGAGAGGTGCCGCTATCGGTGCCACGTGGAGCACGACGGCCTGCAGGAGCCTCTGGATATGGCCCTGAAAGGTAAGAGGCTGAGTCGTTCAGTTGCAGGCACCCTGGGGCTTGATTGGAGGCCCAGGATCAACAGCAACTGGCTGGGGACATCCTGGGAGGTGGCACCAAATGACCAGGGTGCTCAGGATGGTTGCAGGAGTGGTACTTATCCAGCGGATGATCGCCAGATAAGAGACCCGCTGGAAATTAGGGGGGAAGGCGTGGCCCAGGAAAAGGGACTACAAAGAGAGTGTCAGTTTTCCAAGGAAACTCTCCATACCATTCAGAACTCCCGAGACAAAGTCCATCAAAGTAAGAATTTATTAGAGAAGTCATGTTGGCACATTGGGGGGAAAACCTGATGTCAGGATTCCGGCAGTTACCCCCATTTAAATCATGAGTCTTGAGCCAAACTTCCAAAACTTAAAAAGGGTGGGTGTAGCCAACTCTGAGACACATAATCCATTGTCACCCTTGACCCTGGTTTTCCCTCCACCCCCGGTTGTATCGTAATTCATATTCTCCAATGGGACACATCCATAGCCAAGAGTCATCAATCATGCTCTCCAGTTAGAAGTTTGCAGCAGAAACTTTGGTCACCTCGTTACTATCTTTGAAAACATTTATGGAATGCAGTTTCGGTTTTGCAAGCTGCTGCACTGCTCCCACCTCCCTTTCTGTTGGCAACTCTAAAAAGACCAGAGAAATATTTTATGACTTGACACCCGAATCTGAATTCCCATGCTTCCCCACTCCACACTAAAACTCACACCCTGCCCCATTTAAGTGGCCTCCGCTTCACTTGGGCCAATCAATCTCCTGTCTCGGCTGCCTTTGGTCACTCCCTTCCAGGTGCCAGCAACTCGTCCTTGATCTCCGGTAAAAGAATGTTGTTATGGCTATATACTCCCTTCGCTACTCTCCCATTCCCACAGCTTGCCCTGAAATCTGCCCAAGCCCTGAAATCTGTCCAAAAATGGATCCGGGGCTGACAGGGAGGAGACTAAATAAGAGCATCAAATATCTTCAAAGGATCAGTTTTAGGCTACTCCAAATAAATTGTAACTTCCAAATGATGGGAATTTTTCTCCTGTGTTCTACCAGTACCATGATCAGAACTTGCCTCAAGGAGAACCTCCAGTTCTGGGCAACAGCCATTAATGCGGATTTGGAGCAATTGGAAAAGGTTCCTAGTAAAAAAAGGGGGGTGTCAAATTCAAGGCCTGCAGGCTGGGGAGGGTGTTTAAATCTGGCCGACGGGGCTGCCTTGGAAATAGCAACGGCCCGGTCCGCGGTGCCTCTGCGAGTGAAACTGGAGTCCAGGGGGTAGGGTCGGGGGAGGGCCCATTTTCAGCTGTGACAGTGTTCTGACCAAGGCTTCCTGAGACACTAACAAACACATGTTAAATCCAAAACCCTTTTATTTTAAAAGTTCAACGGCTGTGAATTATTGTCATTCACAGCCCAGAATGAGTCTCAACCAATTATAAATAGTCCCGTGGAAGTCTGCCAAAGTCCTTCGGAAGAATTATGTTTCTTGAAGTGCTGCCAGTGACTAATTAGTCTTTCCCAATTAGTCTTTCCAAAACCAAACGGAGCACAAATTCACCATGGAGCTTTCAGGTTCCAAACCGACCAGAGTGAACAACGTTGCTTCCTGCAAAGGTTCCTGTCCCTTTGTACCTCCTTTATACCTTAGGGAAGGGGCATGCTTGTGTTGTTGAAGTTCTTGTTTCTGTAAAGTGCTGAGAGTCACACGATTGCCAACTGCTGTTTTTGAGCTAAACAACTAAAGAGGAATATCAGCTGCCTTCAGGATGGGCTGGTGTGAGAAGAAAGCAGTGTCATGAGTGTCTTTTAACAATGGTTAGCAAGGGGCCTTCATGCTACAGTTAGAGGGACATGAAGATGAGGCCCTTAGACTTATTAATTTTGGGGATTTCCAGCCCTTGAGCTGCATTAAGTCTCTCCTTTAATTGGGAGGATTGTTTGGGCTTCTCCTTCAATGATCTGCTCTTTCTCCCAATTCAGAACCAAAATCCAACCTGGGGATCATCATCAACTGCATTGTGGTTGCTCTTGTCCTGGGGTGTGTGATTGCTGGGATCCTGGTATTCTTCAGTAAGTATCTTTTTTTGAGGGTGATCAAAGGAAGATGGGGAGATTCCTCTCAAATCTCTCTCTTTGGGGGCCTTTTTCTGGGCTTCCTTCAGAAGTTGTGGGTGCTCCAACACTGGAGCACTGATGTCAGCTTTAGAAGTCATATTGAGATCCGATGCTCCCACGCTGCCACAATTGAGCCTGGGAAAGTGGGGGGATTCATTGGAGTATATCTAGTTTAACCTGGAGTATATCTAGATTTAACCTGACAGTGAGAACAATCAACCAATGGAACAGAAGTTGCCCTCAGAAGTTGTGGGAGCGCCATCACTTGAGACTTTCAAGAAGAGATTGGACTGTCATTTGTCAGAAATGGTGTAGGGTTTTCCGCTTGGGCGGGGGGTTGGACTAGATGACCTATAAGGTCCCTTCCGACTCTGGTTATCTGTTATCTGTTTAGCTAGACAAAATAAAATTCTTTTGCCGATTCAAGGTCATGTAGTGTTGCGCATCGTGAAAAGGAAGTCTTACTTTGGGACGGATGATGATTGGGCCGTGTGATGTGGTGATGGGTATAGGGGGTGGATTTGTAGTTTTTACTTATTGCAAGGAAGCCCGGAACTTCTGGATTCGGGATTTCACAGATGTGCCAGTTACTATCCAAATAAAAGGAACTTTTGAGAGATGTCTGTCTCGGAGTTATTGGTTGGAATGGAGGGTTGCTGGAACGCTGACAACTGAAGGGGCTGGACAAATGGTATAGGGTCTCCTGCTTTTATTCCCAGCCATCTTTGAACTCCAGTCTCAACTCCACTGAATTTGAGGTTCTGACAGTCCTGTCTTCTTCTTGAGTTGTGAAGAGGCAGCACAGTTCTGTCTTGTTCAACAGCTTTAGTCCAAGGACAGCAGATAGAGATTTCAAGGAAAATTGGGTGCTTTCACTTACTCCTCCATTACTCCTCCATTTTGGAGGCAGCAGATCGCTCTTGGGGAAAATCAGATGTTTGTAGCCCTGTAGATCAGGGCTGTCAAACTCGCATCCGCATCACGCATTGGCCATGCCCACCCCTGGTTTAGCGAAGGGGGGAAAAGCCGTGATACGTCATGTGATGATGTGACAATGCAAGTTTGACACCCCTGCTGTAGATCCTGTGTCTGTTTATCGCTAACAGATAACAGACCATCAGAGTTGGAAGGGACCTTATAGGTCATCTAGTCCAACCCCCTGCCCAAGCGGGAGACCCTACACCATTTCTGACAAATGCCAGTCCAATCTCTTCTTGAAAGTCTCAACTGATGGCGCTCCCACAACTTCCGAGGGCAACTTCTGTTCCATTGGTTGACTGTTCTCACTGTCAGAAAGTTTCTCCTTATTTCCAGGTTGAATCTCTCCTTGTTCAGTTTCCATCCATTATTCCTTGTCTGGCCTTTGGGTGCTTTAGAAAATAGCTTTACCCCCTCCTCTCTGTGGCAGCCCCTCAAATATTGGAAGACTGCTATAATGTCTCCTCTAGTCCTTCTCTTCCCTAGACTAGCCATGCCCAGTTCCTGTAACCCAGAGGTCTCCAAACTTGGCAACTTTAAGACTTGTGGACTTCAACTCCCAGAATTCTGGGAGTTGAAGTCCACAATTTAAAGTTACTAAGTTTGGGGACTCCTGCTGTAACCATTCTTAATATATTTTAGTCTCCAGTCCCCTAATCATCTTGGTTGCTCTTCTCTGTACTTTTTCTAGAGTCTCAACGTCTTTTTTATAATGTGGTGACCAAAACTGGATGCAGTACTCTAGATGTGATGGATGATCTCTGACGGGGTTTTTTTTCCCACTCATTTTTTTCCCCCTTGCAGAGAAACATCAGGATGGCTACAAAGCAGCAACAAGTGAGTGGGTTTTTTTTCTCCCCCTCTAGAGATGTTAGCTCCAACCCAGAGCAGGGATCAGGGGCACCATCAGTTGAGGAGGGTGTATGTTGTTCCTGTGAATCCAAATGCCACGAGTGACTCATGAAGCTGGCAGAAGATCGAGAACTAAGCTGAGGAGAATGGGCCAGGCTGGACTTGTGAGAGGAGACCCCAAGAAGAAACATCTAATATGAGAAACTCTTGAAACCATGAGAAGACTTGGCTGAGTGGAAGATCCCTCTGATGGAGAAATTGCTCTTGATTTCTAAGTAGGCGGACAGGAAAGGCCTGGCCATTATATGATCAGGAAGCTTCATAAAAGTACTGATCAAAAAGAAGCATTTTGAGAGAAAAAGAGCTTTGGTGGACGCCAGCTGGATCTCCTCCTGGTCTCTCCCACCAAAAGGCTCTCTTTAAATATGAACTGATTGGAAAAAAAATAACTTTGGATCCATCTGTATTGTCAAGGAATTGCATAGCACCTTTCCAGGTAATGTCACTGACACAAACTTGTATATATATATTTCCAATTTACAGTAGCCTTTGTCATCATCCAGAAAGGAAAAAAACTCAAGATAGTCAGGGTACAGAGGAATATCATGAGGCAAATTAAAACAGTATACAGAAGACAGGATCAGCCAGGAGTCCGATTTACCGGTGCTCCAAACTACTGAGAATCATAACCGGTTCTACTGAACCAGTCCGAACCGATAAAATCCCACCCCTGGATGTCAGTGTCGGTGTTTTTCTGTTAGCAAAGTCTCCATTTACCTTTCAATTCTGACAATTTTGTTTTCTTTTTCTTTTTCTTCCTTTTACTCTGTACAACACACTGGATGACACACCCGGGGGGAAGGGAGAAACAGGGTCACAGGTGACCGTAAATTACGTGTGGCAGAGTTGGCTTCATATGGGTCAATGCCGACATTTATTGCTCCTAATAAATATTTTTGGATTCTTTTGAAGCCTGGCTTGAGGCTCATGATTTAATGAGGGCAATCGTGGGAATCCTGACAATCAACTTGATCCTCCCCTCCCCTCGTTTCCTTGATTTCTAAACAAACAAAGTTACAGAATTCACTTTCTTTGCACTGGTTTGTTCCTGCCGAGGAGAAAGGGAAACTCTCCCTGTTGGATTTTCAACCTTCAATCAGACAGGGAAGGCAGCCTAAGAGCTTACCTGGTGCTTGCTTTGGAGCAAAAAGCCCTTTAGTTCTGGAATGGGAAATAAGGAAACCACCGGAAAGGCCATGAACCCTAACTGTTAAGAGACCTGTTTTGGTCACATGGCCTGGTCTAGTGGTGGGATTCAAATTTTTTTATTACCGGTTTTGTGGGTGTGGCTTGGTAGGCATGGCTTGATGGGTGTGGCAGGGGAAGGATACTGTAAAATCCCCATTCCCTCCCCACCCCACTAACCTGCTTTCCAGCTCCGTTCTCCTGTGCAAGGCAACAAAAGAAGACCCAGCCAATCAGCTGGGACTCGGGAGGCAGAGAATCGATGGGGATGGGGCCAGTCAAAGGTGGTATTTGCCGGTTCTCCAAACTACTCAAAATTTCTACTACTGGTTCTCCAGAACTGGTCCGAACCTGCTCTATACCACCTCTGGCTTGGTCTACTTTTAGAGATCCATGAAGCTGCAGAGGTTTAATGGTGAAGAGAAAGAGACCCCGTTAGAGAACCAGGAAAAAAAGCAGAGATTCACTCTGTGTCTTTCTCTCCAATGCAGGGAAGAACCAGGCCATTTAGCACCCTCCTCACAGGTGAGTAGCCCCAGTGAAGGCTGTATGGGAGGGAGAGGGAGGAGGGGAAATCTTTGAGGTTGAATTGGTGGTGAAGATACTTTGGGAGAACCCTCTTCGTCTCAAACACTGCAAGGTAAGGGACTTGGAGTAGATTCAGAGGGGCTCTGGGGAGGGGGTCTGCCTGCCCCCCCAACCTCTTATTCTGCAAGGCCAGATTGTGGCACCTCCCAGGATCTGACTGGATGAGGAGGCTCAAAGGCCTGCAGAGAGGAGATTGGAGCGTCCCCAGTGTCAGGGGAGGGAAAGGGCAGGTGAAGAACTTCTTGAAGGTCCTACGATCATGGACGGAGTGGGGGCTTCTTCCCCTCCTCGAGTCCATCTGAGAATCCCACCTTCCCGATGCTGAAGGAAGACCTGGACACTCTCTGGAGGCCATGCATCCATTTGCGCTTGTTTCTGGAGGCAACACGGAATTTGAATTGGATTTGTGATGAAGGGAATAGCAATAATAAATAATAAATAAATAAATAAATGCAGTAGAATATGTTACAGCATTCAGTAGAAAGTTACTCTATAGGCATTTGTTATTTTGCTGTTGTAAAAAAAGATTTCCTCAACCATTCACTTGTTGTAAAACAATGGTAAACTAAAACCGTTGTAAACGCATGCCTGCAATCAATTATATCATCCCCCTATTAAGGCACACGATTCTCCCATCTAAATCCATCTGAATCCATCTGTTTTCCTGGATTGACACATCTCACCCCGGCATCCTCTGGGAATGTAATGCCTCCCAAGCCTCCCAGGGTAATCCACACCTTTGAAGTGTGCTCCTCAAAGGATCAATTAGGGAGACAATGGGAGAAAAGATAACACAGCCGAAAGAATCTGTCTGTTGCAGGAAGATGTAAATCTTAGATGACATGACTAGAGTTTTACAGCTAGTTAGATTATATGACTAGAGATTTACAAGGTACAGTAATTAGAGAACTAAGAACACAAAGACTTTTGCGTGTATAATATAAGAAGGACAGGACATCTTTCTGTATTTTGTAGAATTTTCCTCCCAGGTTTCTTGTGATGGGCTAGGAACTTCTTACCCAGAACTTTAACTTCGATCAAATATAAAAAGTCTGCTTTCTTGGATTTGCAAGCCTCCATTTAAGTCTATGTTTTGGTTTATTTTTGGCTTAAGTGTGCTGCCAGACCTTACTGTATACTTGAGGGGACACATCCATACATGTGGGGCAGATTCTCACCCACCTCAGGAGCCAGTCCCAGCCCTGCCCCTCCTCTCTTATACTTTGGAAAATCCCACCCAGCTGATCCCTCTCTTGCATCTGCTGCTTCTATTCTTTGCTGGGCTGATCTTTGCTGATCCCTCAGCCTGGACAAGGTGATTCCTCCTCTTGGCTCCTTCCCAGATTGACCCTGCCTGTTTTTTGCCTTCCTCTTTGCAGCGTAAGTGGACCATCCAGCTCAAGGAGAGAGGAAGGAACTCCTCCCTCAAGGTGGCCTGTTGAATGGTCACAGGGATTCTTTTTATCCTGCGGATGAACAGCTGATTTTGCCACCAAGCTGCTTATTTAGTCGCTTTACTCCTGGCTTTATGAAGAAAGACTAGGAAGGGTCCAAGATGAGTTTCGGACAATCATGAACCGAAGGAGAAAGGGTGGGCGGGTGTTACAGGTGTCATGTCTACCTTATATGCAACTCTGTCATTCCTTTCTATTGTAGTTGTTTCCTGTATCGCACTGCCACTCTAGGATTCATTTCTATGGTGAAATAGAGGTCAGGGGTGCTGTACACATCAGTCTGGAGCTTATTTCTTGGCTGCAGAGGCCTTTCTGGAAGGTCTCTGACAGCGAAATGGAGGCCGGGGGCAATGTGCGCAAGAGGTGGCAAGCAGCTGCAGAAGAAGTGGGCTGGCAAGGCAAGTGTTGGGGTGTGCGAAGCATGGCTGTCCAAAGATAAATAGCTTCACCCCACCATCCCCACCCTAGCTTGATTTTTACCCATGTGCCTCACCCCACCCCATTCAACTAGGTGCAATGGAGCGGGCGGGATCTTAACTAGGGTTTATTTTGGGGGTAGGGCTTATATTGGTGTCAGGCTTCACCAAAGCTGCTGACAGAATGAAGCCCGACACGTCACTGTGGTTGGGGAAGAGCTATCTACCTTGAAAGTCCCAAATCGATGTCGATGACAGCTGACGGAGCCAGGCGTAACCGCCCTTCCCCACTGCAGTGTGACCAGCTGAGAACATGCCTTATCGGTTGTTCGACATTTTGCAAACTCTTAAGTAACACGCCTCCCACTCTTCTCAGCCAGGAAAAACTTCGGGATGTCATTTCGGCTGGTCAGCAATCTGCATAGGAGATATCGAATGGATCGGGGTGGAAGAACGGCACTAGGGGAGGGGGAAGTTATTGTTTGGGGATTTGGGTGATAGCACGCGAGATTTCTGTAACTGAATGTTGGGTGTTTTGCTAAGGGTGGATGTTAGCTAATTAATGGGGGCAGTGAACAGGAAATATAAACAGCGCTGAGAGGCAGACGCTCTCAGCGCTGGCTTTACTTGGACTTTCTGTTTGTTGCTACTGATGGAGGAAGCCAAAATATATCACATTGCTGCAGCAAGACTGTGAGTGAAGTGTTTTATTGAACCAGATTCAGCGACCTCCTGTAGGAGCTGACAATTGGTTGCGAATGTAAAAATCAAGCTACAGGTTTATTTTTGGATAGGTCTTACTTTTGGGGAAACATGGTAGGTCCTTTTAGTATTTTAAAATTCTAAGGCATCAGTTCACAATATTAAACCATGAAGGCCCCACCCCAACCCCCAATCTTCCACATAGACCATGTAAACAAGTTATATTTTCAGGATAGGTCTTATTTTTGGGGAAACACGGTAGCTCCTTTTAGTATCATAAAATTCTTAGGCATCAGTTCACAATATTAAACAGGAATGCCCCAGCCCAATCTTCTTAGTTCTACATGGAGAACTCTGCAATGGATACAGGACTCAAGGAGAGAGAGAAACACGCCCTCTAATGGCTGCCTTATATAAACACCTCTTAAAATGGTAAAGACATCTGTGGACCCATACATAGTTTTAAAAAAGGCAATACCAATGCTGATTCATCCTCATTGCATCAGCCTTACATTGCACCAGCCTTATATTGCATCAGCCTTGCAGCAGCTGGTCAGCTCTTCAATAACAATACCTTAACCAATACCTTTTGCAATAGTGGAGAATATATGTAGCTCAGGTATAAGGTGAGGGTGAAGGTTCATTCTCTGAGCTTGTGGGTTGGTTTCGAATGTTCCGTTACCAGGTTAAGTAACATTTTCAGAATTTAGGGGATATCAGTGTTCTTCTGTTTATGGCTTCAGATGTGGGTGTGTCAAGTAAGGGCCTTGTGATTGGTCTTGTGATAAGGAGATTATATCAGGTCAGGGTCTGGTTGAGGGTGCTGCCTCTGGTTGGCGGTGCAGTTGATTTTCTCTTCTGGATTTTGTATTTTAATCTTTTGAATAAAATAAAAAATGTCTTGAAAAAATAATGGAGAGAGGAAAGAAGAGGGGATCAACCTTCTTCTGAATTAGGACGGACTTTTAGAAGGAACTCTTCACGTCCTCCCAAAATGCTGGAATCAGGATGAATCATCATTGTTTTTATCATGAGTCCAAAGCTTTTTTTTTTTTTAATTATAATTGAGAAACAGAGGAGAGAATCTTATGTGTTTATAATTGTGGAATCATAAGGATTTAAATTGTTTTACCCTAACTGTTTTGGGTAAAGATAATAAAATGATGAATCATGGTTTGTCAGATAAAGTGTATGTGACTTTAAGCTAAAGGAATGTAATTAAGGGTGCAGCTGTAAAAGTACTATATAAGCAGCAAGGCACTCTCTGGCTCTTACTGGCTGGCTTATTGAAGACTGCGTTCTTGCTGGATCGGGGAGGAGAAGAAGTGTTGGATTACTTTGAAGATATTTCTCAACGGAGAGAAGATAAGTTTTGGACAGATTTATTATATGTGTACTGACATTGGCTATTCAACACGGACTTTACAAATAGAGTATCCCTGACAAGACTTGACTGAAATTGATATATGACTAATGGACCGTTATTTGACTATGCTATAATTCTTAAATGGAATAAACTATATTTTTGGTAGCACAAGTGTATCTGTATTTTTACTGCGTGTTAACTAGAAAACTTATCTCACACATTTACCTGTCTTCCTATCTGACTTCGCTGCACGTTCTGTTTAGTTTGTTTTCCTTAACACCCGTTGAACCCGTTGGGGAATCCAGGCTTAACAGGGTTTAGTACATATTATTTCTCTAGAACAGAATAGAATAGAAAATGAATAGAAATGGAATGGAATGGAATGGAATGGAATGGAATGGAATAGAATAGAATAGAATAGAATAGAATAGAATAGAATAGAATAGAATAGAATAGAATAGAATAGAATTCTTTAATGGCCCAGGGTGATTGGACACACTGTTATTCTTGGATTTGAAGTAAATCTGTTACTGAACTGTTTTTGATACTGGACTTTGATATTGGAATTATCCCTGAAATGAACACTGACTGATTTACCTGTGAATGAACTTGGATTGCTTGTTTGGACTTTGCTTAAACGTTTATTGAAAGTAAAAACCTACATTAACTGTACAGCATATCTGTGTGCTGTGTGTGTATTATTCAAACACTTCTCTCACTACGTCTCCCTGTATGCGCTCATTCTCCTAATGGGGAATTACCTCATCACACACAAGGAATTTGTCTTTGATGGATAAGCTCTCAGTGTACATATAAAATATGTGATAAATCATGATCATAGTCATCATAAATACATCATGAATGATAAGATACAACATTTAGTGGTATTCATAGGATACTAAATAAGCAATCAAAATCATATTAAGAAACTAAATAAAACAATATAAATCATAAGATATAAGCAACAAGGTTATAGTCATACGTAGAAAAGGAGGTAGGTAATAGGAAGGATGAGAAGAAGAATAGTAATACAGTCTTAGTAAATAGTTTGACAGTGTTGTGGGAATTAGTTGTTTAGCAGAGTGATGACGTGTGGAAAAACTCTTTGTGTCTAGTTGTTCTGGTGTGCAATGCTCTATAATGTCATTTTGAGGATAAAAGTTGAAACAATTTATGTCCAGGATGTGAGAGCTCTGTAGATATTTTCACATCTTATATTATTATATAGTGTTATATTATATTATTGCATAATGCATAATAGTATCTCCAATATTTTTTTTAAAGTGCATTCTGAGATTTCTGTCATTAAAGTAGTTAATGTATTTTAATTACAAAATAAGAATTGCACAGTTAATCAACTATCATCCGAGTCTGCCAAATAATCATTATTCTGAGCATGGCATTCAAACACTTTTTTTCCAGATTTTATCCAGATTGCCATTAGTGGATTTTCATGATGTAGAAAAATGGAACATGAGATTGATTGTACTGCGCTTCTCTTCCTCTAATCATTGCTCCCATCCTGTAAGAATTCCAAAAGCGCTTGCTGAAAATAAATGCTTTTGTTTTCTTCTCACCTGAGTTTGCTGCCTGTTTTGGGTGGTTGAAAATGGGAGGGATTTTACCCTCCTTGTTGCTCAAAGATCCAAATTTCCCTTTGAGTGTGTGGAAGAGGAAGAACCAAGGCAACACTTCGAAGGAACAAGAATTGGGGTATGTGGTCCTTTAGAAAAGAGGCAGCCATTTTGGTCCTGTGTCCAGATATTTCTCCAGTCACCAGCTGATGATCTGTAAAAATGGCTACTTGGTCTTGGCCTGGTGGTGGCAGCAACAGAGGCTGCTTTCCCCTCAAATCCACCTTTGGCCTTAGGCTGTTGACCCAGCACTTATTTCATCTGTAGAGTGTTGCTTGATGGCCCAATTTAGGGTCATCCGATTTATTTATTTTATTTATTTATTTGATTTGTCAATTGCTTACAAGATGATAGGAATAAGTATAAACATGAGTAAGAGTACAGGAAATAGGTACGAAAAAACGGGGGACAATAGGACAGGGACGGTAGGCACGAATGTGCACTTATGCACGCCCCTTACAGACCTCTTAGGAAAGGGGTGAGGTCAATAGTGGTTAGTTTGAGGTTAAAGGAGTGGGGGTTAGAGGATAGTAAGAAAAGAGTCAGGTAGTGCATTCCAGGCATTGACCACTGTGTTGCTGAAGTCGTACTTTCTGCAATCAAGTTTGGAGCGGTTTACATTGACTTTGTATCTGTTGTGTGCTCTTGTATTGTTGCGGTTGAAACTGAAGTAGTCATTGACTGGTAGGAGATTGTAGCAGATAATTTTGTGTACTACGCTTAAGTATCTGATCCCTTCATGGAGAGGAGAGCTCAGATGATCATCCTCAGAGCTTGTGCAACACCTAATGGATAAAATTGCTCAGATTCCTTCTTGGTTGGAGTTCAAGCACGGTGCAATTCCATTACAGACGTCCAGGAAGAAAAATGTATCCTGTTATCTGGGAGCAATTTGATCCTGTTGGACCTGGCGGCAGTGGCAGGTAGGCGACCAGGGCTTGCTCGGAGACTCACTCACCGATCCGCGAAGGCGCCTCCTTCAGCAATGGCAGGTGGGAGAAGATGGCAGGTGGACAAAGATGGTGGGCAGGCGAGGCAGGCAGCGAGCGCGGGTGGTAGGAGTTGGGACTCAACTGGGGCTGGTGGTGGTGGTGCCAGGTGGGCCACCAGGGCTTGCTCGCTCACTCACCAATCACGAAGGCAGGCAGCAATGGTGGCCGGGCAAAGATGGTGGTTGGGTGGCCCGGGAGTTGGGACTCAACTGGGGCTGGTGGCAGGTAGGCGACAAGGGCTTGCAGAGCTTCACTCGATCAGGCAGGGCCACAGTGGAAGACAGGCCACAATGGTGGGCGAGGATGGTGGGCGAGGATGGTGGGCGGCCGGCCCAGGAATTGGGACTCAACTGGGGCAGGTGGCAGCGGGTAGGCAACCGGGGCTTGCTGAGTTTCATTCATCCAGGGAGATCAGATCAGGCAGGGCCGCAGCGGAAGGCAAGCAGCAATAACTGGCGATGGCTGCAGGCAGCAATGGCCGGCTCTGGCTGCAGGTAGCAATGGTGGGCGGGAGAATGCAGGCAGTGATGCTGCATTCATGAGATGAGGGGCGGGGCGGGGCCAGCCAGTAGCGCGGTTTGCCGATTCTCTGAACTGCACAGAATCGTAACAAATGGTTCACCCAAACCAGTCCAACCCGGTAGAATCCCACCCCTGACTGTGTTGGTGATTTAAAACTGCAGTGATTCACTTAGCAAACATGTCAAGAAAAAATCGTAAAATGGGGCAAAACTCACTTAACAAAATTTCTCACTTAGCAACATAAATGCTGGGCTCAATTGTGGTCGTAAGTTGAGCACTACCTGTATATGTGTTTGCATTCGTTGGTTTACTTACATGGAAAGTTCATTGAGCAAATTCCCTCTTTGTGTGCTTGTGTTGGCTTGGCCTGATATTTGTCATCAACTCAACTTTTGGGGGTGGAAAGGGAAGTGGTTGTGTTTGGCAAGCAACATGGATCAGCTTCTCACAAGAATGTTCAACTCTCACAGCAAATTGCACTCCTTACCACTCTGTTGAATTTGCTTCAGTCTTTGCAACCAGCAGCTGCCGCAATTCCACCTCCAGGCCGAAAGGTCCCCTTTTGCCAGGGCTCCGACAATCCACCCCCATTTGAATCATGAGTCCCTAGCCCCGTGATGGCGAACCTATGGCATGCATGCCACAGGTGGCATGCAGAGCCATTAGTGCCGGCACACGAGCTGCAGGCAAACTTACCTCACTGCACGTCATCACCACAGCTGACTTCGGCCAGTTTGAGGGCCTTTTTCGACCTCCCAGAGGGCTTGAGGAAGCTTCTGCAGGCTTCTACAAGTTTTGTAGGCTGAAATCTAGCCCCATTTCGTCACTTCCGGTATTTTCGGGAAAACAGAAAGTGATGAAATGGGGCTAGATTTCAGCCTACAAAGCTTGTAGAAGCCTGCAGAAGCCTTCCTCAAGCCTATGGGGGGCCAAAAAAGGCCACAAACTGGCCGAAAATCAGCTGTGAGGTGCAGTGCAGGTAAGGGGGTGGTGAGAGTGTGTGTGTGTGGGGATTGCGCGCACGTGCGTAGGGGATGTGGGTGAGCACATTGCCTTCTGGGTGCTGGCATGCAAGCTCGAGCGTGCAAGTGTGCGTACAATTTTTGGCACAGGAGCCCAAAAAGGTTCGCCACCACTGCCCTAGCCACATCTCTCAAGAGTTTAAAGAAGATTTATTAGGCATGAACATATCAGCGCCACCTGGGTGTAGCCGACTCTGAGAAACATCATTCATTTCACCCTTGACCCTGGTCTTCCCCCACCCCCTGGATGTACATTCTCCAATGGGACACATCCATAGCCAAGAGTCATCAATCATGTTCTCCAATAATAGTGTTGTGCACCAGAAGCTTCAGTCGCCTAGAAATTATCTTTGAAGCATTTAAGGAATGCACTACTTCCCCCACTCCCTTTCTGATGGCAGCTCTAAAAGATGAGAGAAAATGAGTTGACACCATCATTGTTTCAGAGGAATTCAACAGGACTCAGGGCAAAGTTTACATAAATCTGACAACCTTTCAACAGGTTGGATTTCCACAACTAGTCTCAGCTTATGAACATTAAGGTGCCCCAAACTTTGGTCATCATATTGTGGTAGCTAGCTGAGGCACATTGGTGACTGCCTCACTCAATGACCGCTATCCCGGACTCTCCCAGTTGTGATCGCTGAGCAACTACACAGATTTTTTTAAGTGGACAGAATGAAAGAGCTGACTGCTGGAAGACAGCAGGCAGCTGCCCTCTGTGAAGATCCAAGCTTCATATCTTCAGCCCATCAAAGGCCTTTACGTCTCCTCTGTGTTACAGAATAGAACCGGTACGCTGGGCCAGAGAAAGGATGCTCCAATCCCCCCAAACATGAGCTTCCTTTCTCTCTCCCAACACACTGGTTCCCTTCCCCTCTCCGTGCTAGCCTTTCTGCCTTTCAAAGGTATTGCCTTTGGTCACTTTTGACCTACAATACTAGTGAATGCGATTCTCCTGTATGGTAGAAAGACTTGGGGGAAAAAACTTTCAACTGTAGGAAGTTAGCACCCACCCCCTCTCCTAGGAAAATGACATCTTTTAGGATATACTAAAAAGGCAGAATATTTCCCCTAAAAAGAGAAGTAGAAACTCAGAAGCAGAAACTCACCCCCACCTTTGTTAATGGGTGGGCCATTAAGGCCTGGGCCAGAGTACTCTACATAACAAAGGCCTCTACCCATCTCATCACATGGCCTGGGGAAAGTTGCATCAGCCAGCACTCAGGTGAAGCCATGTGGTCCAGGCAAAGTCTACAAAGTTAGCTAAGACCCCCCGCGCCCCTGGGAGTCTGACAGCCAATGGGGTACATTTCTTACACAGGAACAGGAAATACTAAGGTGAAGCCCAACAGAGGGTATAAAACTTAAGAGTTTCTCAGCATCTTGGCCCTCCTTTTCCTTCACCCAACATTTTGAAGCATGTGATCGTCCATTTCCCTTTGGAGCTCCAAGCCATGTGGTCCTGTCCACCATTAAACCATCTTTCCAAACAGCCTCCATGTTTCCAGTGTCTTTTCCCCCACTTGGAACTGAACCCAGAAGGATATTTCTTCCAACACAGACAACCTCAGCTGTGACCCCTGCATAGCCCTATGGGAGTCTGACAGCAACCAATAGAATACATGCCCTTGCCACAGGAATAGGAAGCTCAAGGGCAAGGCCCAAGAGAGGGTATAAATAACTCTCACTCTCCACTCCATGTGGTCAGCTGCCCAGGACCTGAAACCCATGTGGTCCTATCCACCATTAAACCATCTTTCCAAACAGCCTCCATGTTTCCAGCATCTTTCTTCCCCACTTGGAACTGAACCCAGAAGGATATTTCTTCCAACACAACTATTCAGAAAGATTACGTTTGCTAGCTTTCCGGCTGAAAAGCTAGGAAACTGAGCAATTCTGGAAGGTAGAAAGTGTGGAAAAAGTCAGAATGATAGCAAACCCAATGTTTTGCATGGTTAAAAAAGGGACTCTAGGCTTCAGAGCGATTCTGAGGAGAGCAATCGCTCTTGCAATGTTTGTGAATACTGGTGTTGGAAGAAATATCCTTCTGGGTTCAGTTCCAAGTGGGGAAAAAGCCACTGGAATCATGGAAGTTTGTTTGGAAAGAAGGTGTATCGATGAACAGAATCACATGCCTTGGAGATCTCGGGCGAAGAAAAGGGGGAAAAATGCTGAGAGTCCCTGGGTTTTATACCCTCTTTGGCTTTGAACTTCCTGAGGCACAGGAAGAGTACCTTGATTGATTGCTGTCAGAGGTCATAGCTTGCTTTGTAGGTTGTCTGTGTCCTAAGTTTGGTTGAAACTTGGTGGATGGTGCAATGAAGGGCGATTAAATGGCTCTGCCTGAAGGAGGGAGATCTTTGTTATGTAGAATGGACTGGCCCAGGCCTTAATGGCCCATTAACAAAGGTGGGGGGGGGGGAAGGGCCGAGTTTTTGCCTCTCTGAGTTTCCACTTCTCTTTTAGGGGAAATATTCTGCATTTTTTAGTATATCTTAAAATATTTAATTTTTCTAGGAGCGGAGTGGGTTTTTAACTTCCAGCACTGGAATACTGCGTCCAGTTCTGGTCACCACCATGTCAACATGATATTGAGACTCTGGAAAGAGTGCAGAGAAGAGCAACAAGAATGATTAGGGGGGATGGAGGCTAAAACATGCGAACGGTTGCAGGAATTGGGTTTCGTTAGTCTAATAAAAAGAGGGACTGGTGGGGGGGGACATGATAGTGTAGGAAGTTAGCACCCACCCCTCTCCTAGAAAAATGAAATAGCCTAGGAAATATTAAAAAGGCAGAATATTTCCCCTAAGAAGAGTAGAAACTCAGAAGCAGAAACTCACCTCAGAAGCAGGAGATCGCCCCCACCTTTGGCAGTGGACCATTACTCTTGGCCTAGGCCTGCCTATTTTACATAACAAAGATCTATTCCAGGTACAGCCATAATAGGAATTGCCCAAAGCCCTTTTCATTACATCATCATCCAGCAAGGCTCAACCAAGCCTGGGACTCAGGACAGCCTACAGAGTTGCCCCTGCATGGCCCCATGGGAGTCTGACAAACCAATCAAAATACAAGCTCAAATTCAAATCCCAACAGAGGGGATAAAACCCAGGCACTCTCAGCATCTCCTTCCTTTTTTTCCCCCCCCACCCAGGAGCTCCGAGGCATGTGATCCTGCCCATCATTAAAACCATCTTTCCAAGCAGTCACCATGTTTCCAAGTGTCTTTTTTCCTCACTTGGAACTGAACCCAGAAGGATATTTCTTCCAATGATAATTGGGGAAATAGGGGAAACATTCTGCCTTTTTCAATATTTCCTAGGATATTTCATTTTTCTAGGAGAGGGGGTGGGTGCTAACTTCCTACAGTAGCACTGTACCAATATTTAGGGGTGATGGGGGCTCAGACTGTTTTCCAAGGAACTAAATGACAAAGCAAGAAATAATGGATGGAGACTTAACCAAGGAGAGACCCAACCTAGAACGGAGGAGAAATTTCCTAACGGTGAGAGCAATCAAGCAATGGAGTGCCTGACATGCGATCAGATGATCTGGGGTTGGAGCAATGTGGCAATCATAACTTCTAAGTAATTGATGTGGCAATCATAACTTCTAAGAAATTGATGTGGCAATCATAACTTCTAAGTAATGTTAGAGGAACTGGCCTGGAATGGGAGAATGGCACAGATCCTGCAGCCTCTCCCGCATTTGTGCCTTCCTACTGTCAGTCATATTCAGCAACAGGATTCACACAAACATGTCCAGTACGTGCCCTGCCAAACAGGGATTGTGCCCGTGTTGTTTCTGTCTCCACGCATGTCCATCTAGTAGTTTGTGAGTGAATCTCTTGTTTGAACAAGATCTTAAAACTAAAACGGACAAAAGTTATGCCTGCTCACTCTGTACATGCTCCATGGAAGGCTAATCACACAGCGGGAGATGGTTCAAAGCCAGTGGTGGGGTTCAAATTGTTTTTACTACCAGTTCAGTGGGCGTGGCAATGGAAAGGATACTGTAAAATCCCCATTCCCTCTCCACCCCACTAACCTGCTTTCCAGCTCTGTTCTCCTGTGCAGGGCAACCAAAGAAGAGCCAGCCAATCAGCTGGGACTTGGGAGGCAGAGAATAAGGGGGAGGGCAGTCAGAGGTGGAATTTGCCAGTTCTCTGAACTACTCACCGCTACCGATTCTCCACTGAATGCCACCTGTGGTTCAAGCCGGGGACGGGGGGACACACCATTGCCTCTTACTCCTACTTTTGCTCATCATGGGAACTGTAAAAGCACCACCACCCATTCTTTATTGACTAAATGTGACCATCATAATAACAACGATCATAACCCGAAGAGGAATTTATCGTGTTTGGGATAATCCAAGGATTATTATTTATTGTGTTTGGGATAATCCAAAGAACCACCCAAACCACCACATCTTCGTCAATTGGAGGGAAAGGGAAAAGCGTTGGAAGTTTCCTGAAGAAATATCCCTGGCTGCCTTCACTGGAGAAGAAAAAGGAAAGAGGGAAATTCATGCATTGTACCGAGAGTTTGGTATCCTCGACCTTTTCCCATAAGAAAGACGCGTCTTCGCCTTGAAGGTGCCCCAAAGCACCTTTGAGCGTTTTCATCCAGACTGCAGTGGTCTCCAAACTTGGCAACTTTTTTTTAGACTTGGGGACTTCAACTCCCAGAATTCTCCAGCCAGCCATGTTGGACTAGATGACCTACAAGGTCCCTTCCAACTCTGATTATCTCTTAATGTAAGGGGCTCAAGCGCTTTTTCTGCTGGTGAGAATCTATCCATCCATCTGTGTGTCCGTCTCTGTGTGCCTGCCTGCCTGGCACTCTCCCTCTTTGCTGCCGCGCTCTCTCCCACTCTCCATCTCCCCGAGACCCTCTAGGAGCAGGACAAGATGGTCCCTCCAGATGTCAGTCAAGTGTACCTGCGCAATTCTTTCCATCCCGCCGTGGAGGTTGTGGGATGGCAAAGCTCGGACGCGACCTCGTCAACTCGCAAACTTCCCTGGCGGCCTTTGCACCTCCCACCTTCACCGCTAGGGGCACGTCTACCGTTAATAAGGCATAGAATAGAACAGAATTCTTTTATTGGCCAAGTGTGATTGGACACACAAGGAATTTGTCTTGGTGCAAATGCTCTCAGCGTACATAAAAGGAAAGATACATTTGTCAAGAATCGTAAGATTAGATTAGATTAGATTAGATTAGATTAGATTAGATTAGAATAAAATAGAATTTAGAATAGAATAGAATAGAATTTAGAATAGAATAGCATAGAATTTAGAATAGAATAGAGTTTAGAATAGAATTTATTGGAATGAAGAATACCATAGCATAGATTAGCATAGCATAGAATAGAATTCTTTTATTGGCCAAGTGTGATGGACACACAAGGAATTTGTCTTGGTGCAAATGCTCTCAGCGTACATAAAAGGAAAGATACATTTGTCAAGAATCGTAAGATTAGATTAGATTAGATTAGATTAGATTAGATTAGAATAGAATAGAATAGAATAGAATAGAATAGAATAGAATTTAGAATAGAATACCATAGAATTTAGAATAGAATAGAGTTTAGAATAGAATTTATTGGAATGAAGAATACCATAGCATAGATTAGCATAGCATAGAATAGAATTCTTTTATTGGCCAAGTGTGATGGACACACAAGGAATTTGTCTTGGTGCAAATGCTCTCAGCGTACATAAAAGGAAAGATACATTTGTCAAGAATCGTAAGATTAGATTAGATTAGATTAGAATAGAATAGAATAGAATAGAATAGAATAGAATAGAATAGAATAATAGAATAGAATAGAATTCTTTATTGGCCAAATGTGGTTGGGCACACAAGGAATTTGTCTTGGTGCAAATGCTCTCAGTGTACATAAAAGGAAGCCCCTTACATGAAGAGGAGCCCCTTAATTTTTTTAATTTGAGGAACTTCCATCCCTTTGGCTGAATTAAGTCTCTCCCCTAATTGGGATGATTGTTTGGGGTTCTCCTTCAATTATCTGCTCTTTCTCCCAATTTAGTTCCAGGATCCAACCTGGGCCTCATCATTGGCTGTTTTGCGATTAGTCTTGTCATGGTGTGTGTGATTGTTGGGACTTCGATATTCTTAAGTAAGTATCCTTTTTTGGTTGATTGAAGGAAAATGGAGAAATCCTCCTGAATCTCTCGCTTTGGGGAATTATTTCCGGGCTCCATTTCCCCGTGATTTCCTAGTTCTTTTGTAGAGCATCTGAGATCTGGCCTCTTTGGGGGACTTCAGTCTTGACTAAGTTTTAAGTCTGCAAGGCAGTATCAAGGGGATGATTTGTGATCTTTACATGTTAGCTCCAGTTCAGAGCTGGGATCAGAGGTAGCATCAGGTGTGCATGCGTGTGTGTGCGTGTGCGCGCGCGTGCCCGCATACACCAGAACACAAAAGCAGCTCCTAAAGCTGCAGAGTTGTGCTCTCTTTGTCTTTCTCCCGAGATTCCCAAGGAGGAACATCAGATATGTTCAGAGTTTTGCAGCATAAATTCAACAGCAGAAAAATGAGCACAGATGACTGAGGCTTCATTTAACTTCTTTGTAAACATCTAAAGTAAATTTTACAATACCAGTTGTAGATTTCTCCAACATGGAACAAACTCAAACAGAAACAGACATGTTACAGGTTCAGAGCAGAACAGCAACTCAGCTTCAGCAGAAACAGACATCAGTTTTACTTTAGTTCAGCAGGCAAGCAAGACACACAGCAGAGGAGAGAAGCAGTTTCATCTTCAATAGACAGACTCAGAGCTTAACATAGCTTCAGAGCTGCAGAGCGTAATATAGATTCTATATAATATATTATATAATATATAATTCTAGTTTCAGTTTCCAAACAGTCCTCATTGGCTGACTTAGTTGCTCTGCCTATTCATTGGCTGACTTTGTTGCCATGCTCTATTCCAGTTCATGAATATACTCTGACAAGATATAAGGCATTTTCAAAAAGGTGAGGCAAATCAGTCGTCTGGATGATCCTTCTCTCTGAGAAGCTGCTCTGCTTTCAAAGAATGCGGGTGGGAAAGGCTTGGCCATAACGTGGTCAGGAGGAGGCTCCATAAAGGTAGTGATCAAAAGGAAGCATTTTGAGAGAAAAAGAGCTTTGGTGGATGCCAGCTGGATCTCCTCTTTGTCTCCCACCACAAGGCTCTCCAAGTATGAACTGATTGGAAAAGGAAACTTTGCAGCCATCTGTATCCTCAAACTGGTTGTGCCTCTGACTGAAGAATTCTTTGACTATTGCTCTTTGTGGAGCAAAGATAAATGTTAAGAATACTTTCCTATGTCTCTTAGGACATTGTTTGGTTCAAACTCTTTGGATATATTTATGTCTTTTAGTTTGTAGGTGCGGGAAGGAAGGAGGGATCTAGAGTCAGAAAGAGCTGAGTTTCTCCATCTCTTCCCATCCAACCAAGAAACTGACCTCCCCATTTTTCTTTTTTCCCCCAGGAAATCACCGAAAAGGCCAGGGTGAGCTGCAGAGGGCCACTTCTTTCTGAACAAGACCAACTTTACATCTTACAGGAGTGCTTGGGGGATGGGGGAATGAAAAGAAGGAGAAGATAGAGTTACGATACAGAAGGATCTTGACAGACTTGGAACATTGGGTGCTATCTAACAAAATGAAATTCAATGGTGAAAAATGTAAGGTTCTACTTTTAGGCAAGAAAAACCAAATGCACAGGTATAGTATTGGTGGTACTTGGATCAATAGTACTACTCTTTGTGATATACGTATAAAATGAATCAACAGACTTTTGATAATCTGATCCATAGGATGCTTTATTGGGGAAAATACTGCAGTATGGACCCCTTTACTCCAGAAAAAAAACCATTTTCTAGGAGGAAGGAGATACTTCCATTTAGTGAATACAGCTTATACAGGCTTATCAAATCACATGGTTACATAACACTTCCTGTTTTCCATATATGGAAGTTATACAACGCTTTCATAAGAAAGTTCCAAACTTCCATGGAAAACTCCCAACATTCTCATTATAGTCAGATTTCCTGTTATTCAAATTCCAGAAGATTATAAGAAAACCATTAATTTTATCTTAATGTGACGTCTAATGTCAGAGCGCCCCAGCATATACCTCTAACTTATGCCAAGTACAATAATAACCAAATTATCACCTATAACACTCTTGATCAATTGATCAATAACTTATCAACGGAGACCGAATGGAGCAAGTGGGCAGTTTTAAGTTTCTGGGTGTTACCCTAAAAGAGGACCTGATCTGGGATGCTCACATTGCAGCCCTGGTCAAAAGGGCCCAGCAGAGATTATACCACCTGAGACTTCTCAGAAAGCAACTGAATGAAAAACTGCTGGTGACCTTCTATCGCTGCAACCATAGAGACTATCTTAACTTACTGCACCTCTGTATGATTTGCCAATTGCACAGTGGCAGATAAGACAGCACTCCAGAGGGTTCACGTCATTGCCCAGAAGATCATTGCTTGCCCTCTCCCCTCTTTGGAAGAGCTTTATAGCTCCCGCTGCCTTAAGAAAACTCAAAACATTCTCAAAGATCCATTTCATCCTGGGAACCCTTTTTTGAACTGTTACCGTCTGGCAGATGGTACAGAATAATAAAAAAAAAAGGACAAATAGACTGAAAAACAGCTTCTATCCCAGGGCAGTCTTTTGAATTCTGCTGTATAGTGCAGTGCAGTGTTGGTGTTGGGGGTTTTCAATTTAATGTGTGGAGTGTGAAGGATGTGTATTTGTGTTTATTTTCATAGTCATGATGTGCACTGAAGATGGTGTTTCGTTGCATGCGGTGCAATGACAGTAAAGTTAAACTAAACTAAACTATGAGAGGGATCTCGGAGTCCTAGTGGACAACCATTTAAATATGAGCCAGCAGCGTGCAGCAGCTGCCAAAAAAAGCCGACACCGTTCTAGGCGACATAAACAGAAGGATAGAATCAAGATTGTTACGAACTAAGCAAACGCATTAGTTTTGAATCCTAATAGTTTTACTTCCACAGCAGGCTCGTAATCCTGCACTTCTGATTGGCCCACAGTTAGCAGATTGTGATTGGTCGTCTCTGGCTAATCTGATTGGCTGACAGCGGGTCGCCGCTGATTGGACGCTCCCAGCGCGGCAAACTTAAATCATTGGACATTGTGACAGCAGCCAGCTCTATAAAAGGAGCTGCTGCTGCCCAAGTATTCTGCTGTGTTCTGAAGTCACTAATAAAGAGTTGAGTCACTATTCGATGCCTCGTCTCCATTCCTTGCGCCCACTCCTCCAGATCTAACAAAGATCATGTGAAGTGATAATACCACTTTATAATGCCTTGGTATACTTGGAATACTGCATCCATAGTCTCATGAACATGATCTGGATGCTTCTGGCCCACTTGTAATTATGATCAGTTGCCAATTGCCCCACGATCATGTTATCACCATTTGCAAATGTATCTGCTGGCTTCCCCCTAGAATCAATGGGCAACCCGGCAGAAAATGTTGCAAGCTGCTGCGACCTGCCAAGAGGACTCCCTCTCATCTCTGGGGGATGATTGAAAGAACTGCCTGCCAAGGAAAGTTGAATTCCTTCAGATTTGAGCTCCATGCCTGCAACCTGCTGGAGGGATTTCCTTCCATGCATGAAGGGGAACTGAACTGGGGAGGTTGTCAGGATTCCAACACTTAACCCCATTTAAATCATGAGTCTCTAGCCAAATTTCAAAAGAATTTATTGGGAGTTAAATGATGCGGCATTGCCTGGGTGTAGCCGACTCTGAGACACATCATTCATTGTCACCCTTGACCCTGGTTTTCCCCCCACCCCCTGGGTGTATCATTATTCATATTCTCCAATGGGACACATCCATAGTCAAGATCATCAATCATGCTCTCCAGTTAGAATTTTGTGTGGTAGAAACTTCAGTCACCTAGTTACTATCTTTGAAAACATTTATGAAATGCAAGCTGCCCACTGGTTCCTCTTCCCTTTCTGTTGGCAACTCTAAAAAGACTACA
Organism: Notechis scutatus; assembly: GCF_049901735.1. Classification (NCBI taxonomy): domain Eukaryota; kingdom Metazoa; phylum Chordata; class Lepidosauria; order Squamata; family Elapidae; genus Notechis; species Notechis scutatus. The sequence continues at coordinate 27,217,189 of NC_142010.1, read as the reverse complement.
AAGATATTTTATGAGTTGACAGAGGTAGCTCTTTCACTCTGTCCACTCAACAAACTGGGAGAATGCTTAACGACTGCAATTGGAAGTGCCAGGATTTTAGTTGTTAAATGAAGCAGTCACATTTAATGATTACTTCATTCAATGACTGATATTCTGGTCCCAGTTGTGATCATGAGTCAAGGACTATCTTTAAACCCATTAAGAATGTTTGAATTGATATCATTAACCCTTTTATGACAGTTATCCATGTAGATTAATATTTTAAATATGGATGGGGCAATTGTGTGGTGTTTTTTTTACTGTTTGCTGATAGGACAAGTTGTGCATGAACAATTATGTTACATCAAGCATATGAATAGTATAGAATTGAAGAAGTAGGTCCACATTAAAAGGGGGCATTGGTAAAACTGCTATTTCTTTTTTGCTTCTCTTGACAAAAGTCTCATTTTCCTTCAAGTTTTAATACTTTTGTTCACTTCCTGTTCCTCTTTTGTGTTCCTTTGTACAAAATCAACTGTTCGTACAAACTATAAAAGGCAATGAAAGTTTTTCTACTCTGCTTTCTCTCTACTTGCATAGAGAGACCCCTCTTTATTAAAGTATAATAAATTGCCTTTAAATGATCTTCAAACTCAGTTGCTTATTGGAGAGAGTGCACCAAGGCAGAAGCTAAGGGCAGATTTTGGCCATCAGTCTGTCCGTGAAAAACTGCTGGAGTGGGTTAAAAGAAGAAGAAGAAATTCCCATGAAATTTCACATTTCCTCTCCTCTGAAAAAGGGGGCTAGGCACTCTAGTTTTGATGATGATGATGATGATGACGACAACAACAACAACAACAATAATAATAATAATAATAGTAATAATAATAATATATTTATGTGCTGCTATATTCCCAGTAACTCAGATGGCTGGGAAAATTAAGATCCTATCAAGGTGTTTCTCAGCCATGGCAACTTAATGATGTGAAATTCAGAACTTCAGAATAACAAAGTTGGAAGGGACCTTGGAGGCCTTCTAGTCCAACCCCCTGCTCAAGCAGGAAATCCTATTCCATTCCACACAAGTGGCCATCCAAGTCTTTCCTTATATTTTTAAAAAAATATTTTTAAATGTTAATTTTTTAAAAAACGTGCTGGCTTCAACTTCCAGAATTCCCCAGTTGAACAGGCTGAAAATAACAGAATTGCTTTTATGCTCTGACACAAACACACTCCACAAATTGCCTGTCAGGGAACTGTGCAGGTGGTATCAAAATGGAATCAGAGATGCTGACATGAATTTGTTGTTTTATATAAATATATACTTACAACTATATACACAGCAAACAAGATAGGCAAACAGGAGCATCGACAGGTAAATCAACCCAGCAGGAATGTCATGAGGTAAATTACAGAGCACACACAGCACAGAGAGATGAAAAAGGCGGGAAACCAGGAACCTCCCCTTTTACACTCACAGCAACCAATCACAGCTTAGATTGCCTCATGCAGTGGCCAGCAGTCTTCAATCAATTAGCTACCACTCTGTGTTCTTACTCATTTTCCAATCCTTCATTGCCCCAGCTATTAAATATCTTAATCGAGATGTTTTCTTAACATTTTTAATTTTGTCCCACCTATAAATTGGAGCCCTCCAAGTGCACTACCATGTTTCCCTGAAAATAAGACCGTCTTATATATATATTTTTTGCCACCAAAAAGGGCACCAGGTCTCATTTTGTGGGGGATGTCATCCATTGACCAACCGCGTTACCCTCAGCCTCCTTTTCACTGTCAGAGGCCTTCAGGAACTTCTGTAGCCAGCAAGGCTTTCCTTAAGGCCTCTGCAACTGATAACAGAGCTCTGGGTCGATCCAGAGCTTTGTCATCAGCTGCAGAGGCCTTCAGGAAAGCCTTGCCGTCCGCAGAAGAAATGGGCCGGCAAGGCAGGTGTTGGGGTGTGTGAGGCCTGGCTACAATTGTCCAAAGATAAGTAGTAGGGCAGCTCCACCACCCATCCCCACCCTAGCTTAATTTTTACCCATGTACTCTGGAGTGGGCTGGATCTTAATCAGGGCTTATTTTGGGGGTAGGGTTGATATTGGGCGCATGTGTAAAAATCAAGCTAGGACTTACTTTCAGAGTAGGTTGTATTTTCTTGGAAAGGGGGTAGACTTCAACTTGCATCATCCTGTTTGCAGGCCGTCTAGGCTATCCTCTAAATCTGGAGGGTGCTCTCTGCAGTCAAATGGCCTGCTGGAGAAAAAAAAAACGCTCCATCTGCAAAGAAAGTATGTCTGAGAGCAGGGAGGGGAAGTGGATATGGCGCTCCAGGAATGAGATGCACCTTTTGTGGGGAATATCAGGCAGGGGAAAAGAAGTGCTTTACTCTCGTAGGCGCAGCAGGAGGCGCTGCAGTACAACCCAGATGGGGCTCCTGGATCCTAGCCAGAAACTCTTCTTACAAATCACCCCCACTTTTTATCCAGGCAAAAGACGTTGTTGCAATGGACTTTTGATGGTTTTGGAGTTGGACCCTCGCTAATAAACATGTTGTCCTCACACCTTGGACTTCTGTTTGAAGAAGGGCACCTGGAAGGATCTGGTTTAACCTGACCTCGCCTTACCTCACCTCACCTCGGAAACTCCCCAGTTTGGAGGAGTAGTCAGAAAAACTGTCCAGTCTCAGAAAAGAAAAGCAGACTTAAAAAAGGAGGAGGCTGAATTGTGGAGACACCCCGAATACCATTTGAGAGACCAATAAGACTTCTGTCCAGCAGTCACGCCACCGATCCTTCCCAGGAAACTGCTCTTTCAATTCAGGATGGTTTCAAGTCCTCCCTTTGCTTTTCATTGAGTTGGTGATAGGAGTTGCTTTTGTCAGATAACAGATAAACAAAGTTGGAAGGGACCTTCTAGGTCATCTAGTCCAACACCCTGCCCAAGTGGAAGACCTTACACCATTTCTGAAAGATGGCAGTCCAATCTCTTCTTGAAAGTCTCAACTGATGGCGCTCCCACAACTTCCTAGGGCAACTTCTGTTCCATTAGTTGATTGTTCACAGTGTCAGAAAGTTTCTACTTATTTCCAGGTTGAATCTCTCCTTGTTCAGTTTCCATCCATTATTCCTTGTCTGGTCTACAGGTGCTTTAGAAAACAGTTTGACTCTTCCCTCTCTGTGGCAGCCCCTCAAATATTGGAAGACTGCTATCATGTCTCCCCTGGTCCTTCTCTTCATGACTAGCCAGGCCCAGTTCCTGTAACCGTTCTTCATATTTTTTAGCTTCCAGTCCCCTAATCATCCTGGTTGCTCTTCTCTGTACTTTTTCTAGAGCCTCAACATCTTTTTTATAATGTGGTGAACAAAACTGGATGCAGTACTCTAGGTGTGGTCTTACTAAGGCTTTATAGAGTAGTATTAGTACTTCCCTTGATCTTGACTGTATCCCTCTGTTAATACAACTTAGGATTGCATTAGCTTTTTTGGCTGCTGCTGCACACTGCTGGCTCATATTTAGTTGGTTGTCCACTAAGACTCCAAGATCCCTCTCACAGTTACTGCTATTAAGCCTAGTTTCACCCAGTCTATATGTATACTTTTGGTTTTTCTTGCCTAAGTGTAGGACTTTACTTTTCTCTACATTGAATTTCATTGTCCGCTGAAAACAAACACTTTCACTTCCTTTTTGGAAATCACTAAATTTAGTTGTTGTTTTTTGTGTGGTTATTGTTGTTTATCAACAGTTAGCCGCCCATATCACAAGTTGTTCTGAGCAACAAGCAGCAAAGCTAAAAAGAGATAGTTGGTAAATCGTAAAACAATGCATATTGTAATTATGATTCAAACATTTAAATGATTTTTTAGAAAGAAGATATGGTAGGCAAAGATATTTTAATAATAATTCCACCTTGATAATTAACCAGTGCCCTGGAGTCCCCAGGCCTGATGACACAAACAGATTTGAAGGACTTCCTGTGAAGTTTCAGAGTTTGATCTGAAAGCTGACATGGCAGAAAGCTGACCAAGATGATAAAATCTCCAAAGGGGAGGTGGGGATTAAAAACAAGGCCCCCCCTTTTACCTGTCTCAAAAAAAAAAAAAAAAAAAGTTCCCCGGTTTTAGGAAACCAGATTTATTATTTTCCCAAACTAAGGATTAACACAGGAACGGCAATGTACCAAATGCACTGAGAGTTTTGAAACAGTTGAAGTAACTTTTCCATCATTGTCCTGACAGTCAGTTGAACGGACCTCAAAGATGCAACTTAACATGAAGCATCCTTGGGAGAGGTTTGTGTCAAGGCTGGGCTTCAACAAGGGTTCTCTGCCCGGTTGCTGGGTGGGCGTGGCCTAATTGGCCTCCTGCACCATGGGGGAGGGGCTGTTTTCGCCCTCCCCAGGCTCCCCAGGCTTTCCTCAAGCCTCTGGGAGAGTGAAAACAGCCTCCCCCAGGCTCTGGAGGCCCTCTGGAGGCCAGAAACGGGCCTGTTTCCGGCCTTCTGGAACTTCCAGGACGCCTGTTTTTGGCCCTCCCTGAGCCTCCACAAACTAAAGGAACTAAAGGAAAACAAACTAAACAGAATGTGTAGCGTAGTCAGATAGGCAGATAGGTAAATGTGTGAGATAAGTTTGTATTTTAGTTAACACGCAGTAAAATACAGATACGCTTGTGCTATCAAAAATATATTTTATTCCATTAGGAATTATAGCATAGTCAAATAAACGGTCCAATTAGTCATTTATCATTTCTGTCAGTCCAGTCGGGGATACTCAATTTGCAAAGTCCGTGTTGAATATCCAATGTCAGTTCACTTACAATAAATCAGTCCATATTATTTCTTCTCTCGGTTGATAAGAATCAACACTCCTTTCTCTCCCCCGTTCCAGCAAGGAAAAACGCAGTCATCAATCCATCCAGTAATTAGGGATCATTAAGCCAGAGAGAGAGAGCTGCAATTGACTTGCTTCTTTTATGGTGCTTTTACAACCACACCCTTAATTACATTCTTGTAGTTAAAGTTACACACACTTTAACCAACAAACCATGATAACTTATTTATTATTTTTACCCAAACCAGTTAGGGTAAACAATGTTATCTCTAACATTCTCCCCTTTTGGGTAATAATAATAATATAATAATAATATAACCATTTACACCTTTAAATCATAATTGTTACAACTCTCTTTAAATTTTACTACACCTTGAGCTTTTGTAAACTGGTCTGCAATGTTTTCTTCCGTCATGCAGTACTCTAGTTTAATTAGACCATTTTTCACAGATTCTCTAACATTTAAGTATCTTAAATCAGTATGCTTTGATCTAGTCTTTACAGCAATATTAGTAGCTAACTGTATGGCTGCCTGGTTGTCCTCGTACACAATAATGGAATCTTTAACAGTTATACCCATGTCTAATAATAACTGTTTGTACAGAATTAAGTCAGTGCATAGTAATGACAGACATGAAAATTCTGCTTCCATCGTGGACAAGCTGATATGCTGTTGTCTGATTGACCTCCACCCTATTAGTGTCTTACCAAATAATATAACCATCCCAGATGTTGATTTTCTAGTGTTTATGTCAGTTGCAAAACTTGCATCTGCATAGGCACTAAGAATCAAATCACCTTTAGCTCTAGATACAATGCATGGTGCATTGTTCCTTTAAGATATCTTAAAATTCTCTTTAATGCTTGCCAATGACGTTGATGTGGATCATTATTAAATCGTGCCAGCTGATTAACACTATAAGCAATATCTGGCCTTGACCAATTGCTTATATATGATAAGCTACCAATCAAAGATTGATAGATGGTCTTATCGAATTTGGGACTTTGAGCATCAGTTTGGCAAACTTCCTGACTCATTGGAGTCTTTGCCGGCTTACAAAGTTCCATTTTATACAATTTAATTAATTGGCAAATTTTATCTTCTTGAGATATTTTAAATCCATTTTTTGTTTTGTTAATTGTCAATCCTAGATACTTTTTAATTTCACCTAAATGCTTTAATTTTATCTTTTTGGCTAATAATGAAATCTCAGTAGCTTCATTATTGGTCTTAGTAATCAAAGCAATATCATCTGTAAATAATAACAATAATGACACCGTTCCATTATTTTCTCTTTTAAACATACATGGATCTGCTAAACCAGATTTAAATCCTATATTGTTTAATTCTTTCACAATATATTGGTTCCATTCATAGCCAGATTGTTTCAATCCATATAGACTCTTTTTGAGTTTCCAACAATCATTGCTATTTGCTTTATTATCATTTATACCAACTGGTTTTTTTCAAATATATTGTATGCTGCAATGGTGCATGTAGATAGGCAGTTTCTACGCCTAATGGTTAACGATATAATTCTTCTTAGCTGCCCACACTAAAGCTGCTCTTAAAGTTGTAGCCTTTAAATTTGGTGCAAATACCTCATCATAATCAAATGAATTTTGATTAAATCCTTGAGCTACTAACCTAGCCTTATAAGTAACTGTCCCATTATTTCCAGTCTTTACTTTGAATATCCATTTGCACCCAATGGATTTTTCTCCTGGAGGTAATTTGGTATCTTCATATACTTTCATTTCCTTTAATGAATTTAACTCTTTTTCCATTGCCTTTTGCCAATTCTCCTGATCCTTTACAGCAGGGATCCCCAACCTTTTTGACGCCGCGGCCCGGTACCAGCATCAGCTGGGCGCCGCGGCCTGGTACCGGCATCAACTGGGCACCGCCATCTTTTTTTGAAAAAGTGCTTCCGGTGACCTCACGGAAGCACTTTTCGTCAAAAAGATGGCGGCGCCAGCGCTTCGGTGAGCTTTTCGGGTAGAAATGGCTTTCTACCAGGAAAAGCTCACGGAGCTGCGCCGCCATCTTTTTGATGAAGTGCTTCGTGAGCTTTCTACCGGAAAAGCTCACCGGAAGCACTTTTACCAAAAAGATGGCGGCACCCAGCAACCAGCGGCCCGGTAAGACTTGTTCCGCGGACGGTACCGGTCCGCGGACCGGCGGTTGGGGACCCCTGCTTTACAGGATACATCCTAAGTTCATCTATACTAGTAGGAACTTTATTTACTTGGCAAACAATACTTGCCTGATACCTTTCAGGTGGTCTGGTTACACGTGTAGTACATCTAGGTATTACAGGACTTATAGGTGGACTTTCATTTATTTCCTGTTCTTGATTATCTATCTCTTCTTGATCAATTATTTCCTCTTGTTCTGGTTCTATTTGCTCTTCGTGGACTTCTTCTTTAATTGGACTTTTCTTATAACTAGTCTTTTCTTTCTGTCTCTTGTAGGGTTCTATAATTACATCATTATCTGAATCTTGCTCTAATCTATTCCATCCTATATGTTCTAGGAATTGTGCACTAGCACTGCAGTATACTCTAGATGTACCTGGTTCCCAGAATCTATAAGATCTATGGTTTGATTGATATCCAACAAAAAATAATCTTTTAGCTCTATGCTGTCCTTTGTTTCTGAGTTGTGTAGGGATATGCACCCATGCTGGTGCACCAAATGTGTGAATGTAACTTAAATCAGGTTTCCTACCATGCCACAGTGTGAATGGTAATTCACCTGTTGTTGAATTAACAACATTATTTAATATGTGATTACCACACATTATAGCTTCTCCCCACAAATTGTCAGGTAATCCTGAATCAGATAACATAGTCCGTCCCATTGATTGCAGTGTTTGGCCTCGTCTCTCTATAAAGGCATTATGTTGAGGCCTATATGGTGCAGACTTTTTATGTTGAATACCTGCCATCCTAAGTCTACTCTGGAATTTATTATTTGTAAATTCCGCACCATTATCTGTTATAAGAGTTACTAATTTCTTTTTAATTTTTCTCTCTGCAAATTTTAACCAATTAAAGAAATTTATATACGTTTCAGTTTTCTCTTCATTAGAAAACAGAAACCATACCTAGAATAGTGGTCCATTATGCTTAATATGTATCGAGCACCACCTACACTTGGTTTTTAGGACCTATTATATCGGCAAATACTACCTCTAAAGGCTCTTTGGTAGTAAATCCATCAACTCTATTTGCCGGTATGACCTTGCTTTTGCTTTGATTGCAAGCAGAACATTGCAAATACTTATTACAAGGTTTCAAACTTATTCCTTTAGATAGTTGAACAGTTCTCTTAATCATTTTAAAATTTAAATGACCTAACCGTCGGTGTAACAAGTGAATACATTCATCATGAGGTTTCTTATTATCATAAACCGTGTTAGCCACCTCTAAACCATTATCATTTAACACATACAATTCACCTCTTAAAGATGCAGTAATTTTCTTACCTTCTTTTTCAATTAAGCAAGTATCTCCCCTAAAGGTAACTACGTATCCTAATCTAACCAACATTCTAACTGAAAGCAAATTAAATTTAAGTTGAGGTACATATAACATTTTTACGTTCTCTTTTATACAAGAACAATGTGCAATACCTTCACCTTTTGCTTTCATTTTCCAGCCGTTTGCCAATGAGATATGCTGTGAACTCATGGACATTTTTACAAATTTTTTGTTATCATTTGTTATACAGTGGGATGCTCCACTGTCAACCACCCATAAATTATTTTTCATAACTCCATTACTATACATGGCTAACTCAAAATTATTATTTTTTCTTTGATGACTTCCAGTATTCTGGCTTGCATTCTGGTGCTTTGCTTTCTTACAAAATCTTGCCAAATGTCTTCTTACTCCACAATTAAAACACTTTTTAATTGTGTATGCAGTAGGTTCATTATCTTCCTTTTGAGGTTGCTCCCTCCTTAACTGATTTCTTTCAAGCCTTCTTCTGGCCTCTTCAATCAATCTGCCAGTGATATCAGTTAAATTTAGTCTTTCTTTAGGTAAAATTTCAAGGGAAGTTACGTAGTCATCAAAACTTTCGTCTAATGAATATAGAATTATGTAGACCTGGTGTAGTTCAGAGAAAATAAGCTCCTTCTCATGCAGTTCTTGAAAAATGCTTTTCATAGTATTCAAATGACTCAGCATATCACCATTCTTTTGGAGATGCGTCCGGAAAAGCTTCCGTGTTAGATTTATGTGAGCACCAACGTTATCTCGGACATAAATCCTCTTCAGTTTTTGCCAACACCCAACAGCTGTTTGCTCTCCGCATATATGAACAAGTTGCTGATCAGATAGTGTTAGTCCTATGATGCAAAGAGCTTGTTCATTTTTCTGTTTAAAGTCTTCTATCTTTTGACTATCTTCTTCATTTGCAGGATCCCATTCCTGTACGTTTGGTGGGTTTTCAATTATGTTCCACAGACCTTCTCTTCGTAGAAGTAGACTACATTTCATAGACCATGAAACATAGTTTGTTCCATCCAGCTTGGATATAAGGGACAAACTTTGTAGACTGACTTGTGCCATGTTTCAATATATGGATGTAAAACTATAATTAATAAAAACACAGCTGTCTGTTTACTGTAACGTGTAACAACACAAAATCTCACTTTTTACATAAACCTGTTTTTTATCCTAGTTAAACTGACTTTGCAATCTCTGGGCCCATAACCATTGTTAAGCCTGAGAGAGAGAGCTGCAATTGACTTGCTTCTTTTATGGTGCTTTTACAACCACACCCTTAATTACATTCTTGTAGTTAAAGTTACACACACTTTAACCAACAAACCATGATAACTTATTTATTATTTTTACCCAAACCAGTTAGGGTAAACAATGTTATCCCTAACAAAAACGGCCTCCCCCAGGCTCTGGAGGCCCTCTGGAGGCCAGAAACGGGCCCGTTTCCGGCCTTCCGGAACTTCCAGGAGGCCCGTTTTTGGCCCTCCCCGAGCCTCCACAAGCACCCTGCACTTACCTGCATCCAAAACAGGCCACGTGGAGACTCCTGGGAGGGGAGGGGAGGGGTGGGGCCAGCCAGGGGTGGGATTTGGCAGTTTGTTGGCTACAGGTTCTCCCGGGTTCGGGAGAACCCGTAGCAGCCCATCCATGTTCTCTCTCTCTCTCACTCTCACTCTCACTCTCACTCTCACTCTCACTCCCTCACTCCCTCTCTTTCTCTCAGGGGCTTTTCCAATCTGACTCGGAGCTTCCTTCCTGGGTGGTGGAAGAGAGGGAAGAGATTCAGCCACGGCCAAGGGTAGATTCTCCAGCGCAACTCGGAGGATCTGTCCAGAGCCCTCATCTTATTTGTGCTGAGGTCATCAGTTGGGGGGCGGGGGCTGGCTGCCTTGGAGGAACTTCCACACAAATTATTACTTACCTGTTTTGTCCAGCAGAAGGGTTCAGCCACTGTCAACCAGCTGGCCTACCTTAGAAGGTTGATGTGGGAGGACTGGAAGGAGAAAATATTGACTCTGTGAGGATGAAATTTAGCCAGGGGCCCTTAGCTTGCAGAAGGACAGTCCTGATTCTAACCAGCAACCACCGCATCTGAGAGGAGGCCACAATAAGTGTGATAATGAAGTCTTTCAACAAAGTAAACATGTTCAGCAGATGGCCTGGAAAATATGGACTACTGAGTCCATGTGTGTCAACTCATAAAATAGTTCTATGGACTTTTTAGTGTTGCCAACAGAAAGGGAGGGGGGAGCACTGCGACAGCTTGCAAACCAAAATTGCATTCCGTACATATTTTCAAAGATAGTAACTAGGTGATTGAAGTTTCTGTCACGCAAATATCTAACTGGAGAGCATGATTGATGACTCTTGGCTATGGATGTGTCCCATTGGAGAATATGAATTACGATACAGCCTGGGTCAAGGGTGACAATGAATGATGTGTCTCAAAGTCGGCCAAACCGGTCATGCTGGAGGATGTTGCAGGCAGCAGAAGGTTCTCCATGGCATCTCCAGACCTGTCACGTCTGTCACATGTGCTCAGTGTGAACCTGCTTTCATCTGTGAAGAGCACAGGGCACCAGTGGCGAATTTGCCAATCTTGGTGTTCTCTGGCAAATGCCAAATGTCCTGCACGGTGTTGGGCTGTAAGCACAACCCCCACCTGTGGACGTCGGGCCCTCATACCACCCTCATGGAATCTGTTTCTGACCGTTTGAGCAGCCACATGCACATTTGTGACCCGCTGGAGGTCATTTTGCAGAGCTCTGGCAGTGCTCCTCCTGTCCCTCCTTGCACAAAGGCAGAGGTAGCGGTCCTGATGCTGGGTTGTTGCCCTCCTATGGCCTCCTCCACATCTCTTAATGTACTGGCCTGTCTCCTGGTAGTGCCTCCATGCTCTGGACACTATGCTGACAGACACAGTAAAACTTCTTGCCACAGCTCGCATTGATGTGCCTTCCTGGATGAGCTGCACTACCTGAGCCACTTGTGTGGGTTGTACACTCCGTCTCATGCTACCACTAGAGTGACAGCACCGCCAGCATTCAAAAGCGACCAAACCATCAGCCAGAAAGCATAGGAACTGAGAAGTGGTCTGTGATCACCACCTGCAGAACCACTCCTTTATTGGGGATGTCTTGCTAACTGCCTCTGCTTTCCACCTGTTGACTCTTCCATTTGCACAACAGTATGTGAAATTGATTGTCAATCAGTGTTGCTACCAAAGTGGACAGTTTGATTTCACAGAAGTGTGATTGACTTGGAGTTACATTGTGTTGTTTAAGTGTTCCCTGTATTTTTTTGAGCAGTGTAGTTATGAATACATGAAATGGATACATATGAGAAAAAGAAAGAAACAATAGTACAGGGACGGTAGGCATGTTGGGTTGAGGTCAATAGTAGACAGTCTAAGGTTAAAGTTTTTGGGGTTTGGGGAAGAAAACACAGAGTCAGGTAGAGTATTCCAGACATTGACTACTCAATTGCTTGCCTAAGTGTAGGACTTTATTTTTCTTTACATTGAATTTCATTTTGTTAGATACAAGTCTTAAAGCTGTCAAGTTTGAAGACCCTTGCCCTAGAGGAAGTACCAAAGGAGGGAGCAGCATCTTAATTTATTCCCAGAAAACCGAAGTGCTTTGAAGCTTCCTAATCAATTCGTATCTTTGTTGAGGGAATAGCCAGAAATAAAGGAATGAATGGACTGTATTTGGTGTGTGTTTGTTTTCAAGATGCCCCGAGAGCCTTTGGAGCGTTTTCATGCAAAGCGAAAAAGATCCCTTGTGGTTTCTCACCTGATCCTCGACTGCGAGGGGCCGTGAGGGGTCTGAAAGGGATGCCCCCCCGCTCCCCCTCCTGCATTTCAATAACCCTCCCGCTCTGCCTCCTCCCTCCAAGAGGAGGAAGAGATCCTGGAAACAGATGTTCTCGAGCGCCTGACCCGGACAAAACTTTCGCTTCCCCTTTCTTGCCTGTTTTGCTCGGACATCTGCCTAGCAACCAGTGACGACATAAGGATGCTCCCCCCTCCGCCGCCCCCGCCACTGGGTGAGCGTGGGCAATCGCCGGCTCGCTCTGGATTCTTGCGCTATTAATCAGCGGGAGGGCGCGTCTTTCTTTGACTTCGGGAGAGCGGAGCGCAGGTGGAGGATGGCGGGCAGGATGGCTCTGCGCTCTTCTCCCCTGTTGAGTCTGGTGTGGCTGGCGGTCGCCTTCTCGGAGAGCAGCTGTGGTGAGTCCCCTTCAAGGAGGTGAAGGATCCAGCCCCATTTTCTGCTGTTGCGAATCCATCCAGGGCAAGGGGTCTCCAACCTTGGCCACTTTAAGACTTGAGGACTTCAATTCCCAGAATTCCTCAGCCGGCTGGCTGATGAATTCTGGGAGTTGAAGTCCACAAATCTTAGCTTTGCTGGCTGAGGAATTCTGGGAGTTGAAGTCCACAAGCCTTCGCTTTGCTGGCTGAGGGATTCTGGGAGTTGAAGTCCACAAGCCTTCGCTTTGCTGGCTGAGGAATTCTGGGAGTTGAAGTCCACAAGCCTTCGCTTTGCTGGCTGAGGAATTCTGGGAGTTGAAGTCCACAAGTCTTAAAGTGGCCAAGGTTGGAGACCCCTGAATATCTCTGTGTGTGTGTGTGTGTGTGTGTCTATGTGTGCATGTGACATCCTTTGTCTCCCAGAAGGAGAATCCTGATTCAATCCTCCTTCTAGTCCGCACCCCCTGCTCCAATGGCTAATTTCAGAACGGGTCTCAAAGCACAAATGGGTCTCTTCCAGAGATGGTCTTCAGCAGGTTCTGACCCGTTCTGGAGAACCGGTAGTGGAAATTTGGAGTAGTTTGGAGAACCAGCAGTGTGGGATTCAAAACTTTTTTACTGCTGGTTCTGTGGGCTTGGGTGGGCATGGCAGGGGAAGGATACTGTTTGCTTGGCCACTGACTCACATTTGTGACGGTTGCTGTGTCCCCTTTGGACGAGCAAACTCCATGGGGAAGCCAGGTTCATTTTAACAATCGGGTCACTAATGAACAACTGCAGCGATTCCCTTTTAACAACTGCGGCAAGAAAGGTTGCAAAATGGGGCAAAACTCACTTAACAACTGTCTCAGCTAACTCAAGTGCTGTCGTAAGTTAAGGACTGTCCGTGCTATCTCCGGTTATACCTTATGTAGCCAATGCTCCGTATCTGGAAAAAAAATATTTGTATTTATCAAATATAGAGGTAAAGATTCCCCTCGCACATGCGTGCTAGTCGTTTCTGGCTCTAGGGTTTTATCTTAGGCCATTTTTTTAAAAATGAAAATATTATGCATCTAGTGAGGAGGACATGTGAACAGCCGGTGAGTTTGGCAAAGCAGGAGCAGATCGCTGACAGCTTTTGAAGATTTAGTGGTCCCTTACTGATCCCGTTCAAAAGCCCAGTCCTATGTACAGCTCTATATTTAAACCAGGGCAGTGGTGGGATTCAAGCTTTTTTACTACCCGTTCTGTGGGCGTGGCCTGTCTTGGTGGGCGTGGCAGGGGAAGGATACTGCAAAAATCCCCATTCCCTCCCTACCCCACTAACCTGCTTTCCAGCTCCGTTCTCCTGTGCAGGGCAACACAAGAAGACCCAGCCGATCAGCTGGGACTCGATGGGAGGCAGAGAAGAGATGGGGGCGAGGCCAGTCAGACGTTTTGCAGTATCCTTCCCCTGCCAGGCCCACCAAGCCACGCCCACCAAGCCACGCCCACAGCACTGGTAGTAAAAAAAATTTGAATCCCACCACTGGTTCGGAGTTCTTCAGCTGACACCCCCTGACTCTCTCTCCCTCTGGGTTCTGTTAAGGCTCCTTCTCACACTCCTTGAAGTTTACCTCCTTCACCATTTCGGAGCCCAGTCAGGGGCTGCCTCACTTTGTGATGCTGGTGGACGTGGATGATCATGTCCTTCTTCACTATGACCGCGAGACCAGGAAGATGCAGCCTCGCGTCTCCTGGATAGAGAAGTTGAAGGAGGATGACCCGGAATTCTGGGACGAACTGTTCAAGGAAGCACATGAGGTTGAGAAGGTGTTCGTATATGGCCTGGAGCTTGTGAGGATTTTCTCCAGTCATAGCGAAGGTGAGTGATGGGTTCTAGAGAAAAAAGAAATGGGGGTCCCTCCCGGGTTAAAGGCTGTTTCCTAACTTTTGAAAAGATTTTTGTTTTGAAAAATATGTTTATTGCTTTAAAAATTAATCATGTTTATCCTTGCCCCATAAGTGAAGTTTTCTGTGCGTGTTATAATTATTAAAGGCAGATGGGCAATCGAAAATGTCGTGTCCGGCGCAGGAAGGAAACTCGGAGTCAGTGACTAATTTCAGCTCTTTATTGTGCTCCGGTTACAGCTTAAAGCTGGAAGGAAAAACTGCGGCTATTTATTTCCAAGCCGCGGCGGCCGCGACCAATGGCATCGCTTTGAATCTCCCGCGCTTGGCTCATCCAATCGCGGGAGGTTCTCAACGGGCCAATCAGTGCGGCTCGCTCGGCCAATCCGGTCGCCGCGCGCTTTAGCCAATCACGACGCGGGGTTTACGAGTATGTTAATTGACTGTACAGAACACCCCTCCCCTCTTGGTTCGGTCCTACGTAACGTAGTCTCGTAAGTAGGCGGGGCTTCGTACCTGCCTACTGGACCTGCGCAGGTTAGTTGTTGTTTGGCTTTCGACCAGTTCGGTCGGGGCCTCTGTGTCTCTTGGCCTCGTCGATGGAATCGCCTGGAAGGTGTTGCCGGGCCTGTCGTTGCAGCTCCCTCCCGGTCTACCCGGGTTGGTCGAGCTGCGACTTTCGCCGCTCCCGCCTGGTCTTTCCGGGCTGGTTGAGCTGGCCTGGCTGCTTCTCCCTGGTGAGGCTTCGAGTTGGCTGTTACCCGGTGAGTATTGCTGGTTATTTTCTATTCTTTCTTGGCCCCCTGTATCTTCCCTCCCCCCTTGGTTTGTGTTAATGGGGTTGCCTGTGCTTGCTTGCGTGTCGGTTGTGTTTCTTGCCCTTGATCTTAACTGATCGATGTGGCGTTTCCATGATTGTCTGTCCGTTGTTTGCAGTCTGTAGGAGTGGGGGCCTGTTAGTTGGGTTATGGTTGCCGGTACCCATAGTGGGTCTCCGGTAAGGTTTTTTGCATAGACTGCATCGCCTGGTGCAAATGCCCGGTGTTTGCTTGATGAGTCTGGGGGTTTTTCCAGGTTGTATGTGGGGTGCAGTCTGTCGAGTGGGGACCTTAGTTTCCTCCCCATCAGTAATTCTGCCGGGCTTTTGTTTGTCGTTGTATTAGGGGTTATATGTTGTATTAGGAGCATTTTATTTATTTTTTCTTGTATGTCCCGTGTTCGATTTTTGGATGGTTTTCTTTGTAAATTGAACCATCCGTTCCACCTACCATTGGCCGCCGGATGTGCCGTCGCTGTCAGTGCGTGTCGTATGCCCGTTCCGCTAGGAATTTCCGAATTCAGCGAGGTGAATTGGGGCCCGTTGTCTGACACGATGACATCCGGGAGACCATGGGTCGCGAACAGTTTGTTGAGTATCCTGGTGACAGCTTCTGTTGTGGTGGTTTTCATGTTGCTTACCTCCAGCCAATTGGAGTAAGCATCCACCGTGATGAGGAATGTGTTTCCTCTTGTGGGGCGGCGAAATCTATATGTATTCTGGACCATGGCCCCCTGGGGGTCTCCCATTCTAGTATCGGCGCGGCAGGGGATTTGGTCTGGTTTCTTGGCAGCGTGAGCACCTGGCCACCCAAGCCTCAATTTCCTTGTCCATGCCTGGCCACCAAGCGTAGCCAAGGCTTTTGTTCGTACGATGCCGGTGCCCTTCGTGCAAAAGTTTTAAAACTTTCCCTTGTAGTTTTTCTGGTATGACCACCCTGTCCCCCATAACAAACAACCTTTTTGCAAAGACAGTTCTGTTTGGCGGTTTCGGAATATCCTGAACGATTCGTCGTTGTCTTTTTCTGGCCACCCTTTTTCTACCCAATGCAATACCCGCGCCAGACGTTTGTCTTTATTAGTCTCTCGGGCAATGTCTGACGCAGTTATGGGTAGGTCGGGCAATGCCTCTATGCTGAGGGTGGTCGTCGTGGGGGCCGGGTCGTCGTCGAGGTCGGGTAATGGCGAGCGGCTCAGTGCGTCTGCATGGGTGATTGTCTTACCGGGGTGGTGTGTGAGCCGGTAGTCGTAGGCGGCGAGGAACTCAGACCACCTTGTCATCCTGGGGGATAGGATGTTCGGGGTGGCCTTGTTCCCCGCCAGGATTCCCAGCAGCGGCTTGTGGTCCGTGATAATGGTGAATCGGTGGCCGTAAAGGTACTCGTGGAATTTCTTTACTGCTGCAACGATGGCCAGGGCTTCCTTGTCCAGTTGGCTGTAGTTTCTTTCTGGTTTGCTAAGTGTCCTTGAAAAGAAAGCAATGGGTGCTTCTTTTCCGTCCGACAGGGTATGGCTGAGGACGGCGCCGACGCCAAAAGGTGAGGCGTCGTATGTGATGGTGAGGGGTAGGGTCTCATTGTATTGTATGAGGACGGCATCCGAGGTTAGCAGGTCCTTGGTTTTCCTGAATGCGGCGTCCTCACGTGTCCCCCAGGTCCATTTTGCCGTCTTATCCAGGAGCCTATGCAAAGGCTCCGCCGCGGTCGCCTTTTGGGGCAAGAACACATTGTAAAAATTTAGCAGTCCCAGAAATGCCTGCAACTCTGTTTTGTTCTTGGGGATGGGGGCTTCCTTGATGGCTTTTATTTTGTTTCCGGTCGGGTGGATGCCATGTCGGTCTAGGAGGTACCCCAGGAACTCGACTTGCTCTGTGCAAAGCTGGCATTTCTCTCTCCTCACTTTTAGACCGGCCCCTTTAAATTTCTCAAGTACCTCCCTTAGGCGACCCTCTAGTTCTTCCCGGTTGGCTGCTGACACTAGTACGTCGTCGAAGTAAGGGACCACCCCTTTTATCCCCTGCAGTAGTCTCTCCATGAGGCTTTGAAAAATCCCCGGGGCCACGCTGACTCCAAACTGGAGTCGGTTACAACGAAACGCTCCCCGGTGGGTGACTATCGTTTGTGCCTTGGCAGTTTCTTCATCGACCGGCAGCTCCCGATGAGGCTTGCGCCAGGTCGAGCCGCAAAACTTTGCCCCCAGTGAGTGAAGTAGGTGTTGCACTACTGGGACGGGGTAGGCGCCTTGTTGCAAGGCGCAATTGAGGGTGGCCTTATAGTCCCCGCAGATCCTTATTGACCCATCTGGCTTAACTGGGGTGACTATGGGGGTCTCCCACCGGACGTGGTCAATTGGCTGCAAAACCCCCTGTTTGACGAGCTTGTCAAGCTGCTCGTCTATTTTTTCCGTAGTGCAAAAGGCACCCACCTCGGTTTTAGGCGTATGGGGGCGATGTTTGGGTCTAGGCTGAAGGAGATAGGGGCCCTCGGTACTTGCCTAGGGTGCCGTCGAATACTTCTTGGAAGTCCTTAGCCAGCTGCTGCTCCCAGTCGACTTCCTCAATGTGGTTTATTCCGGTAACCTCGATGCCAAGTGGTGCGAACCATTGGAGTCCTAGGAGGCTGGGTCGGTTCCGGTCCACAATTGTCAGGGGAGGTTTTGCAGTGTGGCCCTTGAAGGTCACCTCAAACTGTCCGGCCCCGATGACGGGGTTCCCCTGGTAGTCCTTGACCACCAATTTTTGGCTCTCCAGCCCTGCCTTTTGGATGTTTGGCACCAGCCGCTTGATTTCTTTCCAGGCGATCATGGAGAGGTAGGACCCGGAGTCCACCTCCATCCGGCAGGAGCTCGCCCTCGATGTTCACTTCCACGTAGACCTTTCGGGCATCGGTGGTCTCGGCATGGCCAATCGTGACCGTCTGGTGGGTTTCCTCCCTCTGGCGGTCTTCCCCGTTTCGTCGCCCCCGGTTGTCTCGGTTCCAGCGATTGTCGGCTTGGCGCTCTCTGTGCCTGGGGGTGTTGTCTCGCCTCCGGTTGCTCGGTTCTTGGCGGCGGGGGCTGTAAGTTTTTCTGAGCCGGCAGACTCGGGCGATGTGGCCCCTCTTATTGCAATGCCGGCAGGTTGCGTCGATGAAACGGCATTCTGATCGGAAGTGGTTGCCCCCGCACCCCGCTCACTGGGTCCCCGACTTACGACCTCGTTGATCTCGCTGGTCTCGTCCTGTCTGGAGCCGATGGACGTCTTCTTCTTCTTCCGGGGTGTCCGAGGCGGAGTCCAGGTCCCCGTGGTGTGTGGTGGTCTCTCGGCGGGTTGCCTCGGGGTTGTCGGCGCGGTCCATGTTCTCTGCCTTCCGCAGTCGGGCCGCTGACTTTTCGGTGGCTTCGGCTGCCGAAGCTTCCGCCATGGCGGTGGCGAGGTCGATGTCGCCTTTTGCCATCAGGCGGCTCTTCAGTGCCTGGTCCCGGAGACCTAGGACCACGCGGTCTCGGAGGACGTCGTCCAAGTCCTGGAACTCGCACAGGCCCCCGAGGTCCCGCAGGTCGGCTATGAAATCGCTGACGCTCTCGTCCTGCCGCTGGTTCCGCCGGTAGAATTCGTCCCGCCGGATGAGGATGGGCATGGTGGGGGCGTAGTGGTTTTGGAGTAATGGCGCAAGGTCGGCCCAGTCCATCGCCTTTACATCTGCAGGTTTTGCGAGGGCTTTTGCCATCTTGAACACCGCAGGCCTGCAGTGCGTCAGGAAAACGGCCCTTTTCTTCTGTCCGTTCGCGTCCTTCAAGTTGCTACTCTCGAGGAACATTAGGAATCGGTCTGTGTACGATTCCCAGTCCTCGGTAGCCGGGTTGAATAAGCGCGGGCGGGGTGATGCCGGCCATCTAGTCGGTCTTTGTCTTCCTCCGGACACGTGCTCGGTGGTTCTTCCTTGGATCCCACCTTCGTCGCCAGTGTCGTGTCCGGCGCAGGAAGGAAGCTCGGAGTCAGTGACTAATTTCAGCTCTTTATTGTGCTCCGGTTACAGCAGGGGTCCCCAACCACCGGTCCGCGGACGGTGCAGTCTACAGAACAAGTCTTACCGGGCGCTGGTTGCTGGGTGCCGCCATCTTTTTGGTAAAAAGTGCTTCCGGTGAGCTTTTCGGGTAGAAAGCTCACGGAAGCGCTTTTCATCAAAAAGATGGCGGCGCAGCGCTTTCGTGAGCTTTTTCGGGTAGAAAGCCATTTCTACCCGAAAAGCTCACGGGCGCTAGCGCCGCCATCTTTTTGACGAAAAAGTGCTTCCGGTGAGGTCACCGGAAGCACTTTTTCGTCAAAAAAGATGGCGGCGCCCAGTTGATGCCAGTACCGGGCCGCGGCGCCCAGCTGATGCTGGTACCGGGCCGCGGCGTCAAAAAGGTTGGGGATCCCTGGGTTACAGCTTAAAGCTGGAAGGAAAAACTGCGGCTATTTATTCCCAAGCCGCGGCGGCCTGACCAATGGCATCGCTTTGAATCTCCGCGCTGGCTTATCCAATCGCGGGAGGTTCTCAATGGGCCAATCAGTGCGGCTCGCTCGGCCAATCCGGTCGCCGCGCGCTTTAGCCAATCACGATGCGGGGTTTACGAGTATGTTAATTGACTGTACAGAACAGAAAATGTGAAAAATAAGTAAATTAAACATGTTTAAATTTAAAAAAAAACCAAAAACCATATAATATCGGAGTGATGTAAAACAAGGTAAAGAGGAGGAAAGAGAGTGAACTCCACACTGCTGTGGGGGAAAAGGGGAATGGTAGCTTTCCCCAGCTCCATCCTTGAAGGCAAGTGCTTCTTTTTCTTCCCTTTTTTTGTATTTTTTTGTATTTTTAACAACAAACATAAACAAACACAAAAACACAAAAAATGAAATAAAATCTTCTTTCCATTGTACAGTGTGTCGGTTGGTACATATCTTTTGTGCACAATATCAACAGTCGTTCCCTTTTAGTTTTATGTTACATTTCATAATGTATAAAGCTACTGTCCACTTGATATCATATTATTATCAAATCATTATTATTAGACTATGATTACAAATTCACATCATCCTTTTCGAGCAAGTCTCAACTTTTACAAAACCTGGTTCATTCATTTCAAAATAAACAATTATAACCTATCATTACATTATATTATCTTTACTATTATATTGTATTAATACTATTGTCAGGTAACAGAACTTTTCCCATTCAATCAACAAGAATGCACTTCTGAAAACCAAACGTATCAAAAGGAATCCTTCATTGAGATGAGACAATTCATGTAGGGATTAAAAGCAGCATCTAACGTGCCTCAGCCATTCAGGGACAGATAAGGGAGTTTAAGACCTTTCCCCTTCTCTTGATGTGTATTTAGCAAAACAAAGAGCCAACATGTTTATTCCCCCCCCACTCTTCTGAGAACGATCTTTTTTGGGGTTCCCAGGTGACATCTCCCAGCAGGAATTTTTATGGTCTCTTCATCCTGTGGCTGTCTCTTTACAGAGGTGACAGGTTTCCGGGCGTCTGGTTTCCGTCCCTCCATAGTATATCATGGGTTATCCAAATTCAATATAAGATTTAATATATCCATGTTACATCAAAAGGGGTTTCTTATACCAACTCCCCCCACCCCTTCTTCCATGAAGAATGGCAGATACATGGGTCTGACAACTATAGTGTATTTTATTTCTCTTTTTTCTTATCTAGCCAGTGACAAAATAAATTCCTAATTTTATTCTTGTTCTGTAATAGCAAATGTCAATCTACTCATTTCTGCACATTCCATTATTTTCTTTATCACCTCCTCTTCTATTGGATTTTGTTCATTTTTCCAGTTTTGCGCAAATACAATTCTAGCAGCTGTCGGAACATTAATAATCAAATATATCAATTCTCTACTTTATCCTTCAGGCAAGATACCCAATAAAAATATTTCAGGTTTCAAGTCTATATGTTGTTTTGTCATTTTTTCCAACCATGGATGAATTTCCGTCCAGTATCTTTTGGCTTCCACACACATCCACAAGGAGGCTCCTGGTGGAAGGGCCTTCTGTTGGTTTCCGCCAGTGGTGCGTTTCAAAATAGTTTACCACCAGTTCAGTGGGCGTGACTTGGTGGGCACGCTTGGTGGGAGAAGAGGGAGGAAAATGGCGAGGGAGAATGTTTGGAGAGCGCGATTAGGGGTGCAGGATGAATGGGGAGACTCAATGTCTCATCCAGAGGGACTGAGGAACTTCATGGGGCAAAATGCATTGCTTTCATCTTCCAGTCATTTGTCCCTTTTCTTGTTGGCTCCTCCCTGAGTCAAAGTCCCTGCAAGAATGGCATTGTCTGTCTCTTCTGAGGATACCTCAAACTATAATCCTTTCTTCCTTTCAGGCCTTCGTGTGGTGCAGGTCATCGTAAGCTGTGATCTCCAGGGAGATGGGAGCAAAAGAGGGTTTGCACAGACGGCTTATAATGGGGAGTCTATGATGCCACCATCCACCATGGATAAGTCTGAAATGGAGGAATGCATTGCTTTGCTAGAGAAGTTCCTGTCTTACGGGAATGAGACGCTGCTGAGGACAGGTGAGTATCTGGATCCAGGCTGGACTTTCCTCCTTTCTGATCTGTTTTGGGCCCCTGGTCTGCAGCTTGGCTGTCCAGAAAGCAACCCTCCCGCCCCCTCCAGGACACAGGAAGCCATTAAACGGAGCATGAAATGCAGCCTCTGCCTGGTGGGTCTCTGTGTGGATCAGGCCGCAAAAGCACTTAGGGGTGTCCTCTTCACAGCTCATGATGAAGCAACATGGGGCTATTCAGTGGAACCACCATTAGTGTTGTGGTCCATCAGCAGCCTGCGGAGCTGGCAGCAGAGTTGAACAGTGGGGAGGAACATGGGCCAGTCTGGGAGTCTGGGGAGGCCTTGGACGAGGGATCTGCGTCTGATACAGAGATGGGGCCAGGGCCATCTGGGAATTACGTGCTGACTCCGGAGCCTCCAGAATCTGACAGCAGTGAGGCAGAGGAACAGGGGGAGCCTATTCCCAGCGTGTGCATGTGCAGAGCTGCCAGAAGGCAAGAGCAGCTAAAACAAAAGGGGCGACTTGGGAATAAGGCTTGTAGGTGATTCTATTCTTCCGCTGAAGGGAGCACTCCAACATCACTCAGAGTTCCAAGCAATCTTTATACCGTCAATTTGCTGCTGGAGGTTTTTCAAGCTGAGTCCCTGGAAAGGACTCATAATCAGGAGTCCTTGTGGTTGAACATTTTCCAGATTTGGAGTATTTCCTAAAACTTTCGGGATGTTACAGTTATAGTGTGTTAAATCCTTGAGTAAGACCAAGTAGTGGGAGAGTTGTCTGCTCCTTCAAGTTTCTCATCCACGTTCCACGCTCTGAAGAGGCTCAGAGTTAATTCTAGTGATGTTGTTTCTGCAGATCCTCCAGTGGTGACAGTGATCAGAAGGGTGGAGGCCGAAGATGAGAAGGAAACACACATTTGTCGGGTCCATGGCTTTTATCCCAGGGTGGTCAATGCCTCCTGGACGAGGGACGGGGAGGTCTGGCTGCAGGACACCCTCCATGGATCTGTGGCCCCCAACATGGATGGGACCTACCACTACTGGCTCAGCATCCAGATTGATCCTGAAGAGAGGGGACGCTATAAATGCCACGTGGAGCACGACGGCCTGCAGGAACCTCTGGACGTGGCTTTGAAGGGTGAGGAGCAGCAGGGTGAGAAAGGCTGGGTTCTTTGGCAGGATGAAGGATTGTGGGAGAGAAATTTGACCCCAGCTGTGTCTAGATGTGACCCTGCCTGAAATTTAATCCATTGGTTTTCCCACTGTTGAAGTATGTAGACCTGCAGGGACCAGTCCATAGAATTGGCCTCAGGTAATTTAAAGGAAGCAACAAATCCCGTCATAACTGTTAGGGATATACACCCTAGCAGAACCTGCATGGCAGTCAGGCAGGCAGGCAAATATGTGAGACAAACGTTTTTGTAGCTTACACTCAGTAAAACAGATACGTTGTGCTAGTTAAATAGTTTATTCCAGTAATAATTTTAGCATAGTCAAAAACAGTCCATATATCATTCACTAGTTCAGTCCGTCCGGGGATTATTCAGTTGCAAAGTCCAGTGTCGAAAAAGAGGTCATTAAACTTACTAATATCAGTCCAGTAATATATCTCTTCGCAGTAGAGATATGAAGAAGTCAAACCTCTTTTCTTCCTTCAGCAACACGCAGTTATCACACCATCAATCCATCATCGTCAGCAAGCAATCCAGTAAGCCAGCAATCAATCAAGTTCTCTTGCTCCCTCTTATGGCGATTTTACAGCCGCACCCAAAATTACATGCTTTGCAATTAAAGTGACACACACTTAAACTCACTATCATAGTCTATATATATTATTTTACCCAAACTACGTTAGGTAACCATGTTATTCCTAACATTCTCCCCTTTTGGGTAATATAATAATATATATATCTATTTACATCCTTAAACCATAGTTGTCACAACTTTCCTTATGTTTGACTGAACCTTGGGCTTTTGTAAATTGATCAGCAAAATTTTCTTCAGTCATGCAATATTCCAATCTTATCAAACCATTTTTTACAGATTGTCTTACATTCAGATATCTAAGATCTGTATGCTTAGATCTCGTTTTCACAGCAATATTTGTAGCCAACCGTATGGCTGTTTGATTGTCCTCATAAACTACAATGGAATCATTAACAGTTATTCCCATATCCAATAACAACTGTTTATACAGAATTAAATCAGTACATAATAAAGATAGACATGAAAATTCTGCTTCCATTGTGGACATACTTATGTGTTGCTGTCTAATTGACCTCCAACCAATCAGTGCTTTTCCTAACAGTATAGCTGTACCTGAAGTTGATTTCCTAGTGTTTATGTCTGTTGCAAAACTTGCATCAGCATATGCACTTAAAATCAAATCATCTTTTGGCTCCAAATACAATGCATAGTGCATTGTCCTTTTAAGGTATCTTAAGATACGCTTTGTGGCTTGCCAGTGTTGTTCAGTGGGTTCAGCGTTGAATCTTGCCAATTGATTAACGCTATAGGCAATATCTGGCCTTGACCAATTACTAATGTACGATAAACTACCAATTAGTGATTGATAAATAGTCTTATCGAATTTTGGACTTTGAGCATCAGTGTGGCCAAATTACTGACTCATTGGAGTTTTAGCCGGTTTACAAAGTTCCATCTTGTATGTTTTTAGTAATTGATAAATTTTATCCTCTTGAGATATCTTATAGCCACTTTTGGTTTTACTTATTGTCAATCCTAGATACTGTTTTATTTCTCCTAATTGTTTTAATTTTATCCTCTTACCTAATAATGATATTATTTCAGTAGCTTCATTATTAGTTTTTGTAATTAAGGCAATATCATCTGTAAACAACAATAATAATGACACTATTCCATTTTTCTCTTTTTTAAATACACATGGATCAGCTAAACCTGCTTTAAACCCTATATTGTTTAACTCCTTAACAATATATTGGTTCCATTCATAACCAGATTGTTTTAATCCATAGACTCTTTTTAAGTTTCCAACAGTCATTATTATTTTTATCATCCTTAATTCCTACAGGTTTCTTTAGGTATATAGTGTGCTGCAATGGTGCATGCAGATAGGCAGTTTCTACATCTAAGTGATTTATAATATAATTCTTCTTAGCTGCCCACACTAAAGCTGCTCTCAAGGTTGTTGCTTTTAGACTCGGTGCAAATGCTTCATCATAATCACATGCAGTTTGATTAAATCCTTGAGCTACAAACCTAGCCTTATGGGTAACAGTCCCATTTTTACCTAATTTTAATTTAAATATCCATTTACAGCCAATGGACTTTTCACCTGGAGGTAATATAACATTTTCATAAACTTCCATTTGTTTCAATGAATTTAATTCTTTCTCCATTGCTCTATGCCAATTTTCTTGTTCCTTTTCTGGATACATTCTAAGTTCTTCAACAGTAGTTGGAACTTTACTAACTTGGCAAACTACACTTGCTTTGTACCTGTCAGGTAGTCTGGTTTCACGTGTTAACCGTCTAGGTATTACAGGGCTTACAGGTGGACTTTCATGTACTACCTGTTCCTGGTTATCTATTTCTTCCTGTTCATCTATTTCTTTCTGTTCTGGTCCTATGTGCTCTTCCTGTACTTCCTCTTTAATTGTACTCTTCTTATTACTGATATGTGATTTTGGTCTTTTGTAGGTTTCTATAATTACTTCATTACTTGAATCTTGTTCCAGTTTTTCCCATCCTACATGTTCAAGGAATTGTGCACTAGCACTACAGTAAACTCTAGGTGTACCTTTTTCCCAGAATCTGTATGATTTGTGATTAGATTCATAACCTACAAAGAATAACTTTTTAGCCCTATGCTGCCCCTTATGTCTCAGTTGTGTAGGAATATGCACCCATGCTGGTGCTCCAAATGTGTGCATGTAGCTTAGGTCAGGTTTTCTACCATGCCACTGTGTGAATGGTAATTCACCTGTTGTTGAGTTAACTACATTATTCAATATATGATTACCACACATTATTGCTTCTCCCCACAAAGTTTCAGGTAATCCTGAATCCGACAACATAGTACGAGCCATTGCCTGTATTGTTTGGCCTCATCTTTCTATAAAGGAATTATGTTGTGGTCTATATGGTGCAGACTTTTTATGTTCAACACCTGCCATCTTCAGTCTATTTTGGAATTTATTGTTTATAAATTCCGTACCATTATCAGTTACAAGAGTTACTAGTTTCCTTTTAGTTTTACTTTCTGCAAACTTCAACCAATTAAAGAAATTTTGATATGTTTCCGTTTTACTCTTCATTAAATAACAGAAACCATATCTAGAATAATGATCCATTATACTTAGTATATAACGAGCACCTCCCACACTTGGTTTTTTAGGACCTATAATATCAGCAAATACGACCTCTAGAGGTTCCTTAGTTTTAAATCCATTTATTCTATTTGCTGGTATTACCTTGCTTTTTTCTTGACTACAAGCATTACAGTGCAAATACTTACTGCAAGGCCTTAGTTTTATACCTTCAGACAGTTCAACCGTTTGTTTGAGCATTTTAAAATTTATATGCCCTAAACGTCTGTGTAACAAATGTATGCATTCATCATGAGGTTTAACATTATTATAAACTGTGTTAGCTACCTCTAATGAATTATCATTTAACACATAAAATTCACCTTTTAAAGTTGCAGTCACTTTTTTACCTTCTTTTTCTACTATGCAGTTTTCTCCCCTAAAGGTAACTACATAACCTAGTTTAACCAAAACTCTAACCGAAAGCAAATTAAACTTTTTTTTTAAAAAAAAAACAAGTTTTATTAATTTTCAAAACACACAAGTCATCATTATCCATTACATATTTAAACCTTTTTCCATTATAAACTTAACAAGTCAGATAAACTATAATTCTGTTTTAAACCATTTTCATATAAACATACAAAAACCTCTTATCCAATTTCTCTTTATTTCTCTTTACTCTTATTCAATTTTATTATTATTATTTCATCTATTTCTTTCTGACTTAGTTACCATTATTCTCATTCTATATTTCTACAAGGTTTTTTTAATTCTCCCCAGAAAAAAAAAACATATACCCACAACACACAAAACATAAAAAAAAATCTTTTTGGAAAGTAACTTGGACCCAGGTATCTCTCTCTTCATGGACTTCAACTGTATTCATGCTCATCTTACATATCATTACTTATTTTATTTACCATTCTAAGTCTTCTATATTAACTTCTCCACATATTTCACTCTTCTTAATTCTATCTTAATTAATCATCTTAATTTGAGTCATTATATTTGTATCTTTTGTCCATTCTTTATTGTACCTTTGTCTCATTCCTTATAATAAAAAAAAGAAATTTCTCCTGAAATCACTAATCAGAGTATGATGCCTTTCTATCTCCCCACTAAATTAATCAAGTTAATCTTTAAAATAACACCCAATACCCAATCCGATTTTGCTTGGTACATTCTATCTGAATAATACATCCAAAATAATTAAATACATAGTTAAACAATAAATCTAAATATTAAAAACAAATACCATAATAAAAATTTTATAATAACATCAATACCATAATCTTATTAAACTCTTTAATTAATACTCAATACTAAACCTCCCCTCATATTATTAAATTTTAAAACCAATCATTATTAAACATTTCAACATTTTAATCTCTTATCAACTCTTAAGCCATTTAAGTTTTCTATTTCTAATACAATACTACAATATCATCTTATGTACCTTGCAAAATCTCTTTGAAGAAATTATATTTTATCCTTTATCCCTAAAAAGATTCCTTTTTTTCCCATTTAATTTCAAAACTTTGTAGCTTTTCTCCACTTTTTCCTTTCTTTCTTCTCCCAACAAACCTTTCTACCCCCCTTCTTCTAGCCTCTGCCTTACTGGCTTCCCTTCTCTGTCGTATTCCTTTTCCCTTTTGTTTACTATCATTATATTGATTTTGCATCTTATTTTTCACTTTCTTCAATGTTTTTTTAAATCTTAAGTCCTTTATTTCTCTTCCTTCCCCTCTTCCTTCTTTCTTGGTCAAGTTCTGAGATTTATTAAAGATGGCTGCCTCTCCTTCTTCTTCTGCTGTCTTCATCTGTTGTAATGTTTGTTGATAGTTAATAAGCGCCATTTCTAAAAAAAGGAAGGCTTCTTTCAAACCAGCTTTACCATTTTTTTTGCTTGTTCATAATCTTTTCTCAGTTCCTCAATAGAAAGAGCCATTATAAATCTTTTCTTTTCTTTTCCCCTTCTTTCTTCTTACAGCAACCAAAATATTCCAAAGGAAAGATAAAACAGTCCCAAAGTTATCAATCAGTCCAAACCAAGGCAGAGTTCTCACTTTCACCTCCTAGGGTAGTGTCAATCAGAAAAAAAGAAAGTCCAAATCTGTTTCTTAAAATCTTATTGCAATATATTTTAGTCTTTCAATCCTTAAAGCATCTCCTCCAACAAAGTCTTAGCATACAGATATTTTTTTTAATCCTCTCTCTTCCCACTCATCGCTTAAAGCCAGTTTTCACCTAAAAAAAAATAGGTTTCTTAATATTCACTTTTTATTCCATAGGAAAAGAGGGTAAGCTTTCCTTTCAGCACCATCAAACTGCCGCTTTTTTCCTCTTTTAGAAGGTATCATTCAGAAAGTCATACTTTTCAGGAATTTTGTTAAATATGTCTTAGAGTCCTAGGAACCAAGAAAAACTTTCTCCTTCCAAACACTTTCTCCACTTCCTCCTGCGCATTCTTACCCGGCTGCCAGCTTCTTTGTGGCGGCCATTACGGACCGCCGCTGCACCGTCCTGGGAAAAGGGGGTTCTGCCGGCCGGGGAGGGGGTCTGCAACACTCCCAAACCCCTCTCCGGATCCCCCTACCTTCAGCTGCCCCTGCAGTGGCCTAGCTCCGTATCCGTCCGGATCGGAGCCCCAAAAACGGCTAGCGCGGCAGAGATCGCACAGCTTCGTGAATCCCTACCGCTCGCGAAGCCGACAAACCGGAAGTCCCCGAAAGCAAATTAAACTTAAGTTGTGGTACATATAACATTTTTACATTTTCTTTTATGCAAGAACAATGTGCAATACCTTCACCTTTTGCTTTCATTTTGCAGCCATTAGCTAACGATATCTGCTGTGAACTCGTGGACATCTTAACAAATTTTTTCTTATCTTTCGTTATGCAGTGCGATGCTCCACTATCTAACACCCATAAATTATTATTCACAATTTCGTTGCTATACATGGCTAACTCTAAGCATTTTTCATCCTTTTGATGCCTTTTAGCATTCTGGCTGGCATTGTGGCGTTTTCCTTTCTTGCAGAATCTAGCCAAATGTCCTTTTCCTCCACAATTAAAACATTTTCTAATTGTATAGGCTGTCGTAGATTCTTTATCTTCTTGTGGTTCCCTTCTGAGTTGATCCCTTTCAAGCCTTCTCCTGGCTTCTTCAATTAATCTGCCAGTAATGTCAGTTAATGTGAGGTTATCTTTTGGCAGTACTTCCAGTGAAGTTACATAGTCGTCATAACTCTCATCTAACGAAGACAAAATTATATAAACCTGATGGAGTTCTGTGAAGATAAGTTCTTTTTCATGCAGTTCCTGAAAAATTCTCTTCATTGTGTTTATATGAGCCAACATGTCTCCATTCTTTTGAAGATGTGTTCTGAACAGTTTCCGTGTAAGATTTATATGTGCTCCTACACTGTCTCGAACATAAATCTTCTTTAAATTCTCCCAACACTTCGCAGCTGTTTCTTCTCCACGAATATGGACAAGCTGCTGGTCACAGAGTGTCAGTCCTATTATACAGAGAGCTTGCTCATTCTTCAGTTTATATTCTTGTATTTTCTGGGCATCATCCTCATCTTCCGGATCCCAAGCATCTATCTCTGGTGGGTTTTGAATTATACTCCACAAACCTTCTCTGCGTAGAAGTAGGCTGCATTTCATAGACCATGAAACATAGTTTGTTCCATCCAGTTTGGATATTAGAGACAAACTTTGTAAATTGACTTGTGCCATCTTTTTCTGGATATTAAACTATAATTAATAAAACACAGCTGTCTGTTTACAGTACTGTGTAACTACACAAACTCTCACTTTATATAAGCCTGTTATATCCTGATTAGTCTGACTGTGCAGCTGGGCCCATAACCAGTGTTAGGGATATACACCCTAGCAGAACCTGCACGGCAGTCAGGCAGGCAGGCAAATATGTGAGACAAACGTTTTTGTAGCTTACACTCAGTAAAACAGATACAGTGTGCTAGTTAAATAGTTTATTCCAGTAATAGTTTTAGCATAGTCAAAAACAGTCCATATATCATTCACTAGTTCAGTCCGTCCAGGGATTATTCAGTTGCAAAGTCCAGTGTCGAAAAAGAGGTCATTAAACTTACTAATATCAGTCCAGTAATATATCTCTTCGCAGTAGAGATATGAAGAAGTCAAACCTCTTTTCTTCCTTCAGCAACACGCAGTTATCACACCATCAATCCATCATCGTCAGCAAGCAATCCAATAAGCCAGCAATCAATCAAGTTCTCTTGCTCCCTCTTATGGCGATTTTACAGCCGCACCCAAAATTACATGCTTTGCAATTAAAGTGACACACACTTAAACTCACTATCATAGTCTATATATATTATTTTACCCAAACTACGTTAGGTAACCATGTTATTCCTAACATTCTCCCCTTTTGGGTAATATAATAATATATATATCTATTTACATCCTTAAACCATAGTTGTCACAACTTTGTTCGTTCTGGTCGGTTTAAACTCTGAAGCTCCGTGTTGACTTTGTGCTCCATTTGGCCTTGTACAGCTAATTGTCAATTTAGTCATTGGCAGCATTTCAAGGGAGATAAAGGTGGCTGCTTATCAGCCTTACCCCAAAAGAGTGCGGCAAACTTCTGTTGGATATTCATAAGCAGTTTCGGACTCATTGCGGGCTGTGAATGAATATAATTCACAGCCGTTGAAATCAACAAAAGGCTTTTGGGACTGGCGTGTGATTATAACTGTCTCAGGAAGCCTTGGTCAGAACAAAGAGACTCACTCTGTGTCTTTCTCTCCAATGCAGGGAACAATCAGACCATTTAGCAGCCCCTTCACAGGTGAGTGGCCCTTGTGGAGGCTGTATGGGAAGAGAGGGAGGAAGGGAGGTCTAACGACTAGTTAATTGTGAAAATACTTTGGAAAGCCCTCTTCTATTCGTCATGAACACTGAAGGGTAAGAATTTGGGGGAGGCAATGTGGCTGTGGGAAGGAGTCTACCTGTCCGTCCCCCCCAAACACTTATTCTGCAAGGCCAAATTATGGTACCTCTCGGGATGTGACTGCCTTGGATTTTGCAAGCTGGTACACTGCTCCCCCATCCCTTTCTGTTGGCAACTCTAAAAAGACCAGAGAAATATTTTATGAGTTGACACTCGGCTTCTTCTCAGACTGACCCTGCCTGCTTTTTCCCTCCTCTTTGCAGCACGAGTGGACAATTCCCATCACGAGGAAAGAGGAGAGAAGATGGGATCAATCTTCTGAATTAGGCTAGACTCTTAGGAGGAGCCCTTCAGGCCCATCCTGCATGGTGGAACAAGGATATATCTGGAGTCTTTTGTCACTGCTTTTATCATGGAATCAGTAACCTTTTTCTATTATGATTGAGGAATGGAGTAGAACATTATGATTATTATGATTGCAGAACACAGGAGCAGCTCAGTTGGCCTAGAGGTGGAGCTCTCGCCTCACAATCAGGAGGCTGTGAGTTTGATCTTAGGTAGAGGCTGATTTTGGAATAGACTCTCCTGCTTGAGCAGGGGGTTGGACTAGATGACCTCCAAGGTTTCTCCCAACTCTGTTATTTTATGAAAAGAAAATCTTATGTGTTTATAATCGTGGAATCAAAAGGCTTTAAATCGGGGTTTAATATAATTATTTTTAATAATTATGTTTTTTATTGCTGATAACCTTTAATGGGCTTTTCCTGATGAACATGGAGAGATGAGGTTTTAGATATAGATTTATAAAGAATGGGGTGAGGAATGGGATAAAGAGTAGCTTGCTTTTATTTTAAGAGAAATTGATAAATTGTTAATCTTTACCATACTTTATCATACATCATGGGATTGAAAGGAGAACTTTCTTTTTCTGTCTCTTTATTTTTCTTTGTATCAGTTTTAATCTATATAATATAATCTCCAATAAAATTATTATTAAAAGAGAAGCATGCATTCTGAGATTTTCTGCCACTAAAGTAGTTAATACCATATATATATTTTAATTATTGCGCAGTTAATTGACCATACATTAGATAATCCAAACTTTTGCAAATAATCAATATACTTTGTGCAGCATTCAAGAAACTGAATTTTTCTAACTGCTATTTATGGATGGTGTCAGGGAATTGCACAGCAGGTGCCCCAATGAAGTCAGAGACACATGAACTTGTGGTTTTATATAAATGAATATATTTTAAATCAATATTTATAGCAAACAAGATAGGCAAACAGGGGCATCATGAGGTAAATCACAAAGCACACAGAGCAAACAGAAGAAAAAGGCGGGAAAAAAGGGGAACTTCGCCAGGTTGTTGGATGGGCGTGGCTATGATGGGTGTGGCCTGGTCGGCCTCTGGCACCACAGGCTCCAGAGGTTTTCCTCAATCCTCCAGGAGGAAGAAAACAGCCTCCTCGTGCTCCGGAGGCTCTCTCTGGAAGCTGGAAACGGGCCCATTTCTGGTCTTTCTGAAGTTCCGAAAGGCCCGTTTTTCGCTCTCCCAGAAGCTCCGGGAACGCCCTGCACTTACCTGCATCCAAAATGGGCTGCGTGGGTATTCCTGGGAGGAGAGGGGTGGGGTGGGCAGGGCCAGCCAGGAGTGGGATTTGGAGGTTCTCCGGACTGCACAGAATCTTAAACTAGGGGTTCTCCTGAACCCCTGCGAAACCCCATCAGCCCACCCTGTTTCTCCCTCTTTCACTCTCCTTCTCTCTCTTCCTGCTCTTCTCCACTCCCCCCACCCACCCAATTCTGGCAGCAGGACAAGGTGTTCCCTCCAGATTTTATTTATTTATTTATTTATTTATTTATTTATTTATTTTTATTTTTATTTATTTATTTATTTTTATTTATTTGTTTGTTTGTTTATTTGTTTATTTGTTTATTTATTTTGTCAAGCAGTTATAAGATAACAGGTATAAGTATAACATAGTTATGAATACATGAAATAGATACATATAAGGAAAAAAAACCAGTAGGACAGGGACAGTAGGCACGTTGGTCCGCTTATGCATGCTCCCTACAGGCCTCTTAGGAAAGGGGTGAAGTCAATAGTAAACAGTCTAAGGTTAAAGTTTTTAGGGTTTGGGGAAGAAACCACAGAGTCAGGTAGAGTATTCCAGACATTGACCACTCAGTTGCTGAACTCGTATCTCCTGCAATCAAGTTTGGTGCAGTTTACCTTGAGTTTGTATCTATTGTGTGCCCTTGTGTTGTTATGGTTGAAGCTGAAGTACTCTTTGACAGGTAGGACATTGCAATATACTATACTTAGATAGGACTGAAGGCAGCGTAGCTCTAGGTTTTCCAGGTCTAGAATTTCAAGTCGGGTGGCATAAGGTATTCTGCAATGAATAGAGGAGTGGAGAACTCTTCTTGTGAAATATTTCTGGACTTTCTCAACTGTGTTTATATCAGATACGTAATGTGGGTTCCAGACTGATGAGCTGTATTCAAATATTGGTCTAGCAAATGATTTGTATGCTCTAGTTCAGTGATCCCAACCTTTTCGCGCCGGTATCCCCAACCTTTATGGGGCCCGGACCGACATCAGAGTGCTTCCGGTGATTACCGAAAGCTCCAGAGCTTTCATCAAAAAAAGTAGGACTTGTTCCACAGACCGGTCGTCCACGGACCGATTTGGGGACCCTGCTCTAGTTAGTAGTGAACCAGAGAAAAAGCTACACAGGATTAGGTTAACAACTCTTAATGCTTTTGGCTATGTAGCAATGGGCTCTAGCACTGAGATCATTAGAGATGAGTACTCCAAGATCCTTGACAGAGTTTGGATCATCAACAAGGTCTTGACTATTCAGCTTGTATTTTATTTTCTGGGTTGTTGTTTTTTTGCCAGCATCCGTCAAATCTCAGAGGAGAAGCATGACCTTAACTTGAGGCTCACCCTGCAGGTGGCCAGTTTCCAGAGACTCACCTGCAACTAAACGCAAAGGTCTTCAAACTTGGCAAGTTTAAGACTCGTGGATTTCAACTCCCAGAATTCCTGAGCTGACATGACTGGAGGAGGAATTCTGGGAGTTGAAGTCCACAAGTCTTAAAGCTCTCAAGTTTGAAGACACTGCCCCCACCTCCTGCCCTAATGGCCTCGGTTTTTTTCATTGGTAGAAATATAGACCCATAAAAGGGAGGCAGAAGGCTCCCTCTATTCCCTACAGGCAGGGATTAATTTCCACTCACGCGCAGGGGAAAGCTGACCACAGAAGAAAGATGGTCCAGGCACTGGGGGAAAAAAGCCAGTGGCTCTTACTCACATTTTACTCAGCATAGGAAATGTAAAAGCATCATCATCATCAATGCCTTCACCCAGAGCCATTTGAGGGTTTTGACTTCCACCTGATCCTCAACTGTGGGGGGCTCTTCGGGGTCTGAAAGGGATGTAGCCCCCCCCCCCTCCCCCGTGAACAGAGAGCTCTCCGAGTGCTTTCACCCTCCACAGTTCTGCCCAGTAGTGGGATTCAAAACTTTTTACTACTGGTTCTCTGAGTGTAGCTTGGTGGGTGTTGAAGTAATTCCCCGTTAGGAGAATGAGCGCATGCAGGGAGACGTATTTGAGAGGAGTGTTTGAATAATACACACAGAGCACACAGATACACTGTACAGTAAATGTAGGTTTTTACTTCCAGAAAGGTTTAAGCAAAGTCCAAAATAAGCAATCCAAAGTCATTCACAGGTAAAATCAGGCAGTTTTCATCCAGGGATAATCCAAATATCAAATTCCAGTGTCAAAAACAGTTCAGTATCAGACTTACATTAAATCCAGTAATATCAGTCAATTAGAAGAAATGGAGGAACGGCAATACTTTCCAACAGAAGGAAACAGAGATACACTTACATTCTCTTCTGAGACTCAGACTAAGACAATCCAAGTTTCTGGCTCCATCTTATGGCTGTTTGAAAAACCACATCCAATTGCAGTTTTTGCAATCTCTTAAAGACATAGTACTAAAATGTTTATCCTGGTTTATATATTTCTAACCCAAATACCTGTTAGGTGACTTATATTCCTAACAGTGGGTGTGGCTAGGTGGGCATGGCCATGTGACTGGATGGGTGTGGCTTTTTTTTTGCTTTTTTGCAGCCAGCCACCCTCCCCCCCCCCCCGCATGCCCATTTTTGGGGCATTCTGGGCCTCAGGGGAGCCTCCTTGGAGGGGGATTTTGTTCCCAGAAGGCTCCCCTGGGGCCCAGGAAGGAAAAAATGTGGCCTGGAGGGGGCACACAGCATCCCCTTCGCTCCATTTTGGGGCCTTCTGGGCCTCAGGAGAGCCTCCCGGGGGGTCGTTTTTGCTCCCAGGAAGCTCCCCTGGGCAGTGGTGGTATTGAGCTGGTTCACACCGGTTCAGGCGAACCGGTAGCAAGTTCTGGCTGGCCATGCCCCCGACCCAGTCTCCTGCTCCCCGCTGGCTCGCTTGCCCCGCCCACCCAACACTCTCTCACCCTGCCTGCCTGATGCTCACCCCTTAAGGCATTTCTTTTTCTTTTCCCTCCTGACAATCAGCTGTGCCGGGATTCCCCTATTTTGTCATACGGCTTCGCCCAGGAGGATTCCCTGAGGCACAGGAAGGCAAAAAAATGGAGGGAGGGGCACATTTTTTGCCTTCCTGAGCCCCAGGGGAGTCTTCTGGGAGCAAAAATGCGCCCCCGGGAGGCTCCCCAAGGCCCAGAAGGCCCCAAAATGGAGCGAGGTGGGGTGCCATGGGCCCCCTCCAGGCTCCATTTTTTGTCTTCCTGGACCCCAGTGGCAGTGGTGGGATTTTACTACCGGTTCTGTGGCCGTGGCTCAGTGGGCATGGCTATGTGGTCTATGTGACTGAGTGGGCATGGCTACATGGTCATGTGACTGGTGGCGGGGGGGTCAAAAGACAGAAACTCATTTTCAGGGCAGGGGCTTGGACTAGATTACCTCCAGGTACCTTCCAGCCCTGGATGGCTGTGCTGTTTCAAAGCATCCTCTGAAGCTGCGTCTAGTGCAGGGGGTCTTCAAACTTGACAGCTTTTAAGACTTGTGGGCTTCAACTCCCAGAATTCCTCCTCCAGTCATGTTAGCTCAGGAATTCTGGGAGTTGAAGTCCACAAGTCTTAAACTTGCCAAGTTCGAAGACTCTTGGTCTAGTGGCAAGGTTTATGGTCCTTCCTTCCTCTTCTTTTTCCCTCCCTCTCCCCGCTCCCTCCCTCCCTCCCTCCCTCCCTCCCTCCCTCCCTCCTCCCTCCTTCCTTCCTTCCTTCCTTGCAGCCTTCCTTCCTTCCTTCCTTTCTTTCTTTCTTAGTGGGCCTCAGGGAAGCCTCCTGGGAGCAAGAACAGGCCCTTGTTTTTCTTTGCAGCACCCTCCAGCACTCCATTTTTGGCCTAGTGGGCCTCAGGGAAACCCTGGAAAAAGCAGCATTTTGAAGCGAGGGGGGGAAATCAGCTGTGCTGCGCGATTTAGATTTGCCAGAAAGCAAGAAATCCGATGATTTCCTGCTTTCTAGCTAATCCAAATCGCACAACACAGCTGATGGTCACCCAGCCGATAGTTGGAAATACCAGCTCGGCCGAAACGGTAGCATTTTTTACTAATGGTTCAGTTGAACCGGGCCAAACCGGTAAAATACCACCACTGGTCTGGGGCCAGGTTTCCCTAACCTGACCTCTCCCCCCCTTGCCTCGGAAGCTCCCCAGTTTGGAAGAATATTCAGAAAAGCTGTCTAGCAGCCTCAAAAAAGGAAGGGTCTGAAATGGGGACAACCCCCTTCCCCAATTAGATCTGATTTGGGAGACCAATACAGCTTCTGTTCCCACTTTCATCCCCCTGATCCGTCCCAGGAAGCTGCTCCTCCAATTCAGGGTGATTTTCAAGTCCTCCCTTTGCTTTTCATTGGGTTGGTGATAGGAGTCGCTTTTGTCAGCTGAAAACACTTTCACTTCATTTTTGGAAATCACGGAATTTAGTTGTTTTGTGGTTCTTGTTGTTTCACAACAATAGCCGCCCATATCACAAGTTACTCTGAGCAACATGCAGCAAAGCTAAAAATAAGTAGTTGGTCCCTGTCCTATTGACTCTTTTTATTTTTCTTATATATATATCCATTTCATGTATGCATAACTATGTTTATACCTATTATCTTGTAAGTGATTGACAGATCAAACAAATAAATAAATATGAAAACAATGCATATTGTAATTATGATTCAAACATTTAAATGATTTTTTAGAAAGAAGATATGGTAGGCAAAGGTATCTTAATAACAATTCCACCTTAATAATTAACCAGTCCCCTGGAGTCCCCAGGCCTGATGAGGCAAACAGGTGTGGAGAGCTTCCTGTGAATTTTCAGAGTGAGATCTGAAAGCTGACATGGAAGAAAACTAACTTGAGATGATAAACATCTCCAACAGGGAGGTGGGGATTAAAAACAAGGCACCCCTTTTACCTGTGCCCCCCCCCAAAAGGGTCCCCAAATTCCCTGGCTTTAGGAAACCAAATTTATTACTTCCCAAAACTAAGGATGCGTTTGCGCAGATTAACAC
Organism: Notechis scutatus; assembly: GCF_049901735.1. NCBI lineage: Eukaryota > Metazoa > Chordata > Lepidosauria > Squamata > Elapidae > Notechis > Notechis scutatus. Next base: position 27,179,559 of record NC_142010.1, on the reverse strand, counting down.
AGGAACTCCATTGTTCCAAATGCATGGAGAGTTTTGAAACCGTTGAAACAGCCTTTCCATCATTGTCCTGATACTCAGTCGAACAGTCCTCCAAGGTGCAGCTTGAGATGAAGCATCCTTGGTAGATGTGTGTGTTCTCCCTTCCTCTCTCCCTCTCCCCTTCCCTCTTCCTCCTCTTCCTCCTCTCCCTTCCTCCTTCTCTCACACTTGAATGACCCTACTACCCTATTATTAGAGAAAAAGAGGAAGCTTGCAAGCCTGACTCAGAGCTTCCTTTCTGGAAGAGACGGAAGAGATTCAGCCAGGGCCACATTCTCCAGTGCAAGACGGAAGATCTGCCTCTGGGGCTCCCCCACACACCACATTTGTGCTGAGGTCATCAATTCGCGGCCGTCTTGGAGGAGCTTGCAGGCAAATTACTTGCCTTTTTTTGTCCATCAGAAGGCTTCAACCACTGGCAACCAACTGGCCTACCTTAAAGGGTTCCTGGGAGAGGAATGGAAGGAGAAAATATTGCCTCTGTGGAGTTGGAACTTAACCAAGGGCTCTTAGCCTCCGGGACCGTCCTGCTTTTTTTAAAAAAAATTTTATATATTCATTTGTATTTATTTATTTTTGTCAATTGCTTACAAGATAATAGGTATAAGTAAAAACATAGTTATGAATACATGGATACATATAAGAGAAATAAAAAAAATAAAAGAAACAATAGGACAGGGACGGTAGGCACGTTGGTCCGCTTATGCACGCCCCCTACAGATCTTCTTAGGAAAGGGGTGAAGTCAATAGTAGAAAGTCTAAGGTTAAAGTTTTTGGGGTTTGGGGAAGAAACCACAGAGTCAGGTAGAGTATTCCAGACATTGACCTCTCTGTTGCTGAAGTCGTATGTCCTGCAATCAAGTTTGGTGCGATTAACCTTGAGGTTGTATCTATTGTTTGCTCTTGTGTTGTTATGGTTGAAACTGAAGTATTCATTGACAGGTAGGACATTGCAATGTATGATTTTATATACTATACTTAGATCGGACCGAAGGCAGAGTAGTTCTAGGTTTTCTAGGTCTAGAATTCAAGTCTGGTGGCATAAGGTGTTCTGCAACGAGTAGAGGAGAACTCTTCTTGTGAAATATTTCTGGACCTTCTCAACTGTGTTAATATCAGGTACGTAATGTGGGTTCCAGACTGATGAGCGGGTATTCAAGTATTGGTCTAGCAAATGTTTTGTATGCTCTAGTTATTAGTGTAATATTACCAGAGAAAAAGCTACACAGGATTAGGTTAGCAACTCTTAACACCTTTTTGGCTATGTAGTTACAGTGGGCTCTAGCACTTAGATCATTAGAGATGAGTCCTCCAAGATCCTTGACAGAGTTTGGATCATCAACAAGGTCTTGACTAGTCAGCCTGTATTTTATTTTCTGATATTTTTTTTGCCAATACGTAAGACAGAGCATTTATTTGTTGAGATTTGAAGTTGCCATTTGATTGACCATTCTGATACATAGTCAAGGTCTTTTTGGAGGGTAGTATTGTCTGTGGTGTTGAATAGCTTTACATCATCAGCGAAGAGAAGTCATTTATGTAGAGTATGAAAAGAGTTGGTCCTAGAAAATTGCCTTGGGGGACACCACTGTTGACAGGTACAGAATTTGATAGGATGCTCCCGATTTTGACCATTTGTTGTCTGTTTGATAGGAATGTTTCTATCCAGTTATGCAGGTGTCTAGAGATACCGTAAGATTTTAGTTTTAGGAGTAGTTTGTCGTGTACCACTGAATCAAAGGCTTTACAGAAGTCTATGTAGATTGCGTCTATTGCTTTGCCTCTATCGAGTTCTGTAGTCCATATGTTTTTGCAGTGTAAGAGTTGCAGATTACATGATAGTTTTTTCCTGAAACCAAATTGTTTTTTAGAGAGTAGGTTGTTTGTTTCTAAGTAGAGGATGATGGATTGGTTAATAATTGATTCCATGACTTTACAGGTGACTCAGCATAGATTGGTCTGTAATTTTCAACTAGGCTGGGGTCTCTCTTTTTGAAGATGGGGATGACCGTGGCTTGTGACCATAGTTTTGGCAAGGAGCTGGTCCTGAAAGATTTTTCAAAGATTATGCTTAGAGGTTCGGCTGTGGCAGTGGATAGCTTTTTTAAGAAGTATGCACATATTCCATCTGGTCCAATAGATAGAGATGGTTTTAGATTGCATAGTACTTTTTCAACATTGTCTTCTGTAAAATCAATATGTATTAGATCATTGTAGTTGTCTGTGGTTCAACTACGAAATACTGGGCATGATCTATTGCTGTTTACAAATACTGAGCCAAAGAATGTGTTAAAGAGGTTGGCTTTAATAGTGACGTCGTTGCAGTCTTTATCATTAGGTCCTTTCAGGGATGGGATGGACTTTTAGTTAATGGTCTTTTAGTTTGTTGTTTACAAAATTGTAGAAAGCGCGGGTGGAATTGGTGCGTAGAAGGTTTTCTTCTTGTTTAATGTGATAATTGGTGCATTCAGTTTTTATCTGGTGGCATACATTTTTGTATCGGCTTTTAAAGTTGGCAACATGACCAGATTTGTTTTTCCGCCAAAGTGATTTCTTTTTGGATTGAAGCTTCCTTATTGTTTTGGGTAATTTGTTTTTTCTGGTTTTGGGAGTTGTTAATGGTACATATAGTTTGATGACTTTTTTGACTTCAAGTAAAAATATGTTGTAATGGTCTTCTACAGTATTGCATCCAGTGAATAGAAATTGCCAACCAAGGGATGAGTGATTGTTGTTTATAAGATCATAGTTGCCTTTTTTGAAGTTATAATTGGGGATTCCATCATTGTGATGATTTTTGTGTGGATGTATGTTGAGACAAAAGTCTATCATGTTGTGGTCACTGTTGGAAAAGGGCTCTTTAATTTGTATTCCATAAATTGAATTCAAACTATTGCAGAAGATGAGATCGAGGCAGTTGTTAAGTCTAGTGTTGTTGGTTACTATTTGTTCTAGTCCCAGTTTGTTACTGCATTGTAAAAGGTTGCATGTGTGGGTTCAGTTGTTCATCCATTAAGGGTCCAGTTAATATGAGGTAAATTGAAGTCACCAAGAAAGATAAAAGCGTGTGGACAGCCCATGAATGTGATATTTAAGAACAGTTCAGGTCTCAGGAAGAGCAAGCTTCTGGGTAACTTGGATGTTTTTTAGATGTAGGGACTTTTTATAGAAGATAGCAACACCACCTCTACGGATTTCACGATCTGATTGGTAAACATGATAGTCTATTACTGTGGTAATGGAGTCAGGGAGAGATGCGTTGAGCCATGCTTCACAGACAAATATGTCGAATTTAGCCGTATTTAGTAAGAGGAGAAATTCAGATATTTTATTTACAAGGCTTCTTGCATTGAGTAGCTTGCATTTAAGGCCAGTTGTGGTTGGAATAGAGATAGTTAGGGGTGTGCGTGCCTAGTTATGAGTGATGATGGATTGGATGGGGTGGGGTTGGATGCAGAATTGTGGGTTGTGTGACCTTCTTTTGATGCAATCAGCTTGGTAGTCAATGTAGAGATCCTTTTCTCCATTGTCTAGACAGTTTTTGAGTTCTTCATGGAGTTCATGGGAGCGGATTCTTTGCAATATGGATAAGTCTGGTCTTGACCGAAGTTTTTTGTGGTTGGGATTGGTTTTTGCAATGGTGTTTATTGTATGAATGAATATGGACTCATTTTTGCATACAACTCTATAAAATCTTGGGGCCATAGAGCCGTCATTGTATTTGTACCCAGGGCCATCTCAATTTGTACCCAGGGCCATTTCAATGATGTCTTCAGGAGAGATGTTTGTTGTATTTGAGTTGCTTATGATATCGTGAACTTTGGTGATGTCGTCTGATTCGTTGGTGTCTTCAAGACCAAATAAGATGGCATTTGGACGTTCTGTTCACATTCCATGGTGTCTCTGATGAGTAAGGAGATATTATTTGTGGAATTATTTGAAGGGATAGTAATAGTTTGTGGCTGTGGTTTGGTGGTTATTTTTGGTTGTAGTTGTGATTGTAGTTGAGGTTGTGATTGTGGTTGTTGTGGGATTTGATTTTGAGCTGATAGGTACTCACTTATCTGTGCTGTATTTTTTTTTCCAAGAGAGATTAGGCTTGCTTGTATAGTTGTTTCAAAACGTGTTGTTAAGCGTTCTTCTATTGAATGAATGAGTGATTCTATGCTTTCAACTCTGTCAAGTAGGGTACTCAGTTTGTTTAGCTTAGGAGAACATGATGGACATAGATAAAAGAATGTATCTGAATTTTTAACCATATCAGCTAGGCTTTTGTTTGCGTTTAAACAGGCAGGGTGGGCTAGATTTTCGCATAGGTGGCATTTGATGTAAATTTCGCTTTCATTGATAGTTTCAAGACATTTGAAACATGTGCAGGAGTCTGGGAAGTCATTGTTAGAGATATTTTTCTTTTGTTTTGGTTTGGAGTTTTTGGCTGGCATGGTCAATGGCAATAGTACACTAAACAATTACAATAGCTAGTTAATGTGATAGGTAGACAGATACTTAATGAATGTTGGTAATTAATAAATGTTAATTGATATGTTAGAGAACAAATCAAAAGTAAGGCTACTTATTACTAAAAATCAATCAATCAACTGGTTATTCAAATCACTCTAATCAAATAATTTTGCTAAGCAACAAACAGCCTAATTTATTACAGTAATTGCTCAACACACTGGTCAATTAAATTAACTAATTCACTGATTTTACTAATCAGATATTCAGTAATTACACTATGTGCACTAAACACTCAATCATACTAATCAATAAAAACAATAAATCAATTAATCATTTGATAAAAATTATTTTAAAGAAATTGATCTGGAGATATTATCTAATCTTTGATATAGGTCTTGAGGTAGAAAGTTATAAGTTTTGAGATACTGAAAGTAATGAAGTATTATTGAGAGTCAGTAAGTAAAGTTTTTTTTATTGCTTTGCTTAGCTGTTGCTGATATCTGAGAATAGGTTCATAACCCCTAATAAACTGGCAAAAGTCCTGGGCTGGAGAAACAGCAAAGAACAGCAAAGAACAGCAGTTTCTTTGTGTCAAGCACTCTTTCCTCTTGAAAACAATCAGTGAGCAAGGGTTTACACTCTCTTTCTTGTTTTGTAGATTGAGTTTTTGAGATAGTAAAAATGCAAAGATGCTGAAGGGGGGTTGGAATCTCTGGCCCCTTCTTCAACAGAGATAAGCAAAACAATTCACAGGGAGGCAACAGGAAACTTTTTGTTTTTGTTTTCCCTTGATGAATGGGATTTCTGGCCCCCTCCTAGTTAATTTAAATACACTTTCAAAGTTGTTGCTTTTTAGAGAAAGAGGCACGTAGATAGTCTTGCACTGGCAATTCAAACAGTTTATATTTTTATTATGTAGACTCAGATTTGTACTGAGCATTCGCACCTGGCTCCAATATACTTCTGCTTCTATCACAGGAAATAAAATTGCTCCCAATCTTCACAGGAGTTCAGTTATAACAAAACTAAGTTACTGTCCTTTTAAAGAGGGAGTCCAGATTAGCAATTTGATGAAGAGGGAAAGAGGGGCGGCAGTGGGGGAAGCAGTCTGCTTCACACCCTGGCTACAAATGTCTGAAGACCCAACTCACAGCTCCCGGTGCTCTCCGCCCTGCAAGGATGGGATGAATCTCACCGTCTCACCGCCCTGCAATCGTTGAGTGCTTTTGAATAGAGCGCTTTTGAATTTAGCGCTTACCGAGGAATGAGCTCTTTTCTGGCGTGCTGTTCAATGATGGGAAGAATCGGAAATCTCCGAGTACTTTTGAATTGAGCGTTTACTGAGGAATGGTGCTCTTTTATGGCTTGCTGGCAAGTCTTGGGCGTTAGGCTTTCCACTTCGCCGGCTGGACCCGCAGGGATTTGAGGACTTGCCGACTGGCGCAGCCCATGCCCGCCGGAGCTCCTCACATTGCTGCTATTGCCACCGCCATCTTTGGATTGTTCAGTGCTTCTTACCAGCAACCACCGCATCTGAGAAGAGACTTCGGAGAATAGGTTGATCCCTCCACCCCCCTCTCTGTCATAGCCTCTCAAACGAATTAAATTTGGAAGTCCTCTTCCGAGTAGAGTAGAGTAGAGTAGAGTAGAGTAGAGTAGAGTAGAGTAGAGTAGAATAGAATAGAACAGAACAGAATAGAATAGAATAGAATAGAATAGAATAGAATAGAATAGAATAGAATAGAATAGAAAAGTTCTTTATTGGCCAAGTGTGATTAGACACAGAAAGAATTTGTCTTTGGTGCAAATGCTCTCAGTGTACATAAAAGAAAAGATACATTCGTCAAGAATCATTATGTACAACACTTAATAATAGTCATAGGGTACAATAAGCAATCAAATCATACCAGGAAACAGTCAATATAAATCATAAGGATACAAGCGACAAAGTTACAGTCATACAGTCACAAGCAGGAGGGGATGGGCGATAAGGAGTGATGAGAAGAATAATAGTAATAGTAATGCAGACTTTGTAAATAGTTGGACTGTTAGGCCCCTTTGCCAGCTCCTTAACAGATAATCAGAGTTGGAAGGGACCTTTTAGGTCATCTAGTCCAACCCCCCACGCCCAAGCCATTTCTGACAAATGGCAGCTTTACCATTTACTTTACTCCTATCCTATCTATCCTATTCCTATTCCTTTCCATTCATCATTCTATTCTATTCTATTCTATTCTATTCTATTCTATTCTATTCTATTCTATTCTATTCTATTCTATTCTATTCTATTCTATTCTATTCCATTCCATTCCAGTCCTATTCCTATTCCTATCCTATCCTATTCTATTCTGTTCTATTCTATTCTATTCTAATTCTATTCTATTCTATTCTATTCCTATTCTATCCCTATTCCTATTCCTATCCTATTCCTATTCCAATTCCAATTCCAATTCCAATTCTATTCTATTCTATTCTATTCCAATTCCTATTCTATTCCATTCCATTCCAATCCAATCCAATCCAATCCAATCCAATTCCTATTCTATTCTATTCCATTCCATTCTATTCCATTCCATTCCACCCTATTCTTATTCCATTCCATTCCATTCCTATCCTATTCCATTCCATTCCATTCCATTCCTATTCCTATTCCATTCCTATTCCATTCTATTCCATTCTATTCCATTCCATTCACCTATTCATTCTATTCTATTCTATTCCATTCCATTCCATTCCACTATTCCTATTCCATTCCTATTCCATTCTATTCCATTCCATTCCATTCCATTCCATTCCATCCATCCCTATTCTATTCATTCCTATTCCATTCTATTCCTATTCTATTCCATCCTATCCATCTATCCTATCCCATCCCATCCCATTCCTATTCTATTCCATTCCTATTCCTATTCCATTCTATTCCAATTCCATTCCAATTCCATTATTCTATTCCTATTCCATTCCATTCCATTCCATTCCATTCCATTCCTATTCTATTCCATTCCATTCCATTCCATCCATTCCCATCCCATCCTATCCCTATCTATTCTATTCTATTCCATTCCATTCCATTCCATTCCACCCTATTCCTATTCCATTCCTATTCCATTCCTATTCCATTCCATTCCATTCCATTCCATTTCATTCCATTCCTATTCCTATTCCTATTCCATTCTTTCCCATTCCATCCCATCCCATCCCTATCCTATCCATTCTATTCCATTCCATTCCTATCCTATTCCATTCCATTCCATTCCATTCCACCCTATTCCATTCCATTCCATTCCATTCCTATTCCATTCCATTCATTCTATCATTCCATTCCACCATCCTACCCTCCATCCATCCTATCCTATCCATCCCTACCTATCCATCTATTCCATTCCATTCCATTCCATCCCCATCCCATTCCCCTATTCCATTCCATTCCATCCTATCCTATCCATCCTATTCCATTTCCATTCCTATTCCATTCCATTCCTATTCCATTCCCCCTATTCCTATTCCATTCCTATTCCATTCCATTCCATTCCACCCTATTCCTATTCCATTCCCCATTCCTATTCCTATTCCACCCCTATTCCTATTCCTATTCCATTCCTATTCCATTCCATTCCATTCCATCCCATCCCATCCCATCCTATCCTATCCTATCCTATTCCATTCCATTCTATTCCTATTCTATTCCTATTCTATTCTATTCTATTCTATTCCATTCTATTCCTATTCCATTCCATTCCTATTCCATTCTAAGGGGAAGAGGACTTCCAAATTTACACGAGTATTTCCTCCTGGCTAATAACTATTAGAAACAGATTTCAAGCCCACTGTTACCCACATCTCTTCCGAAAACCCAATGGATGTAAGCTACTGTTGCTCTTGATTGCTTTAGTAGCGTTGGTTTTCTTCCCTACGTTTCATTTTCTGGGAAGGGATTCTCGACTGCGAGAGGCTGTCCGGGATCTGAAAGGGACCCCCCCACCCACCGGCCTACGCCCAGTTTACTCTCCCCCCTCTTTTTGAGTCCCGCTCTTCTGCCCCTCCCCCAAGACGAGGAGTTCCTAGGACGAGATTTTCTCGAATGCCTCACTCAGATAAAACCTTCGCTTCCCGATTTTGCTCGGACGTCCGCCAACAAAACACTGACGACGGAAGAACGCTTCCCTCCGTCCCACCCACGGGCCAATCGCCCGGATCTCTGCGCTGCTTATCACCAACAAGCGTGACTTTCTTTGCCTTAGGGCTTCAAGGAGAGCGGAGCGGAGCGCAGGTGGAGGACGGCGGATAGGATGGCTCTGCGCTTGGCGCCCCTCTTGCTTCTGGTGCGGCTGGCGGTAGGCTTCCCGGAGAGCGGCTTCGGTGAGTCCCCTTTCAAGGATGTGAAGCAGAAGTCGCCAAACTTGGCAACTTTAAGGCTTGTGGACTTCAACTCCCAGAATTCCCCAGCCAGCTAATACTATGCTATGCTGGCTGAGGAATTCTGGGAGTTGAAGTCCACAAGTCTTTAAGTTGCCAAGTTTGAGGACTTCTGATGGGAAGGATTCAGCCCCATTTTCTGCTGTTGCGAATCCATCCAGGGAATCTGTCTGTCTGTCTGTCTGTCTGTCTGTCTGTCTGTCTATCTATCTATCTATCTATCTATCTATCTATCTATCTATCTATCTATCTATCTATCTATCTATCTATCTATCTATCTATCTATCTATCTATCTATCTATGCCTGTCTGTCTGTCTGTCTGTCTGTCTGTCTGTCTGTCTATCTATCTATCTATCTATCTATCTATCTATCTATCTATCTATCTATCTATCTATCTATCTATCTATCTATCTATCTATCTATCATCTATCTATCATCTATCTATCTATCTTCTATCCATCCATCATCTATCTATCTATCTATCTATCTATCTATCTATCTATCTATCTATCTATCTATCTATCTATCTACCCACCCACCCACCCACCCACCCCCACCTACCACCGGTAGAATGTTAACAACCGGCTTGGTGGACATGTTATTGTCTGGGTGTGGCCAACTCAATATCACTCACATCGAGGCATGCATCTCCTTGCCTGGCCTCTCATGACTGTGGGGATGCTGCAACAGTCGTAAGTGTGAAAAATGGCCATAAGTCACTTTTTTCAGTGCCACTGTAACTTTGAATGGTCACTCCACACAAGCAAAGTACCAGCAAAGGAGGAGAAAAAAAACTCCAGAGACGTTCCTGAGAAAGGAAGTCTAGTCCTGCCAAGAACGTAATAAGGGTTAACAGAGAGGCAGTTTCTGTAAGCAACACCAGAATGCTTCCTCCCTGCCTTCCTTACAGGATTAGGCCAGTAATTTCTTCTAACAACCGGTTCTCCGAACTGCTTAGAATGTTAACAACCAGTTCTAGTAAATAGGTGCGAACTGGTAGAATTCCGCCCCTGTCTTTAACTCTGTCCTTCGGGTTTCTTCCAGGCTCTTTGCATTCATTGAAGCATTTCTCCACCTGCACCTCGGACCCCAGTCAGGGGCAACCCCACTTCTTTTACCTGGGGTACATAGACGACCAGGTCTTTCTTCACTATGAGAGCAACAGCCAGGAAATGCAGGCTCGAGTCCCCTGGGTGAAGAAGGCAAAGGAGGAGAATCCCCAGCTTTGGAGCAATGCAACCCAGAGAGTCCGTGATAGTGAGGACCTGAACAGAGCAAAACTGGAGTTTCTGGGTAGTGGCTACAATCAGAGCAAAGGTGAGTGATGGATCAGGTGGCTCCTCCGGCCCCATCTTCCCTCTCACAAAATGCTTCTACACTTTTTAAAGTCTTCTCAATATACCAGTGTGTGTGTGCATGCGTGTGTGTGTGTGTATATTCAATATATTCAATATATATATTCTTTTTTAAAAAAATTGATATAAGATTATTCCTTTCCCCATAAGATAGGTTTTCTGCATTGCAGTTCCTAAAATCATTTTTAAAGTTATTCATCTGTATGTCTGTATATATTACAGATAACAGATAATCAGAGTTGAAAGGGACCTTATAGGTCATCTAGTCCAACCTAGACCCTATACCCGTGATGGCGAACCTATGGCAGGCGTGCCACAGGTGGCACGCAGAGCCATTTGTGCGGGCATGCGAGCCCCAGCCAAACGTACCTGCACTGCGCACGCGTGTGCCTCCCAGCTTATTTTTGGCCCGTTTGAGGCCTTTTTCACCCTCCTTGAGGCTCGAGGGAAGCCTTTGCAGCCTTTGGAGGCCGAAAAATGGGTCCGTTTAGGCACTTCCGGTATTTCCGGAAGGCCCGTTTTTCAGCCTCCCAGGGCTGCAGAGGCTTCCCTCGAGCCTCCAGGAGGGCGAAAACGCCCTCAAATGGGCCGAAAATCAGCTGGGAGGCGCGCGCATGCGCAGTGCAGGTAAGGGGATGGGGGGGTGTTACACGCACATGCGTGGGGGGGGTGCATTGCGCATGCGCACGCTTTTGGCACACCACAACAAAAAGGTTCGCATCACTGCCCTACACCATTTCTGACAGATGGGAGTCCAATCTCTTCTTGAAAGTCTCAAGTGATGGCGCTCCCACAACTTCCGAGGGCAACTTCTGTTCCATTGGTGGATTGTTCTATACTGATAGAATCAGAATCGGAACCGAGCTCGAAGGGACCTTGGAGGTCTTCCAGTCCAACCTCCTGCTTGAGATCCTATACCAGTGGTGGGATTCAATTTTTTTTACTACCAGTTCTGTGGGTGTGGCTTGGTGGACATGGCAGGGGAAGGTTCTTGTAAAATCCCCATTCCCTCCCCACTCCTGGGAGAAGATTACTGCAAAATCCCATTCCCTCCCACCCCACTAACCTGCTTTTCAGCTCCGTTCTCCTGTGCAGGGCAACCCATAAAGACCGAGCCGATCAGCTGGGACTCAGTGGGAGGCAGAGAAGAGATGGGGGCAGGGGGGACCAGTCAGAGGTGACATTTGCTGGTTCTCCAAACTACTCAAAAGTTCTGCTGTCGGTTCTCCAGAACCGATCAGAACCTGCTGAATACCCACCTCTGCCCTATACCGGTGATGATCGGTGAACATCTAGAAACAAATAAAAGTTATAACTAATAGCCAGCATGGGTTTGTTAAAAATAGAGTGAAAAATGGAGGAGGCTCCATCCCTTCATTTCTTCTGCAACTCCATTTTTCTCCCGCTTGGAATCCTCCGCTGCCGTTCTTAATCCTGGGAAGCCGAAAGGAGAATTTCTCGGCTGCCTGTTCCTGATGAAGTCCAGGGGTTTAATCTGGGGTGCCAGGATGGGGCACAGAGGCGGGGGGAGGTACACGTCGAGTGAGGGAGGAATGAGGACAATAGTGTGGGGGTGGGAATTGCAAGGGAGGAAATCAGGGTGTTATGATATGTACAGAATAACCCTTGAGTAACAAGGATATGCACATGGAAACGTTTATGAGAATAGTTATGAATAATTATCCAGCCACACACAGATACACTAAATTGAGTTAAAATTTACTTTAAGAAATAGCACAGTCCAATCAACGGTCCAGGTCATATACGTTTAACAGTCCAAAGAATATCCAATTACAAAGTCTTCTTACCGGTTGCCTTTGTCATTTACAGTAAACAAAGATATCCAAATATAAGCACAGCTTAGATAGCAACAGAATGTCAGAGAGACAGCATGTCAGACAGAGCAAGCCATGATCTCTAGCTCCCTCTTATGGCAATTCACAATACAATCAACCAATCAGAACATAGTACAAATCAATACAGTAACTTTGTCTTAAAGCTACAAATATACATTGTCGGTTTATATATTGCCAACCCAACTAATTAGTGGACAGATTCCTAACACAAGGTGTCATTGCTTCACTACTGCCTCAAAAGTCCCTGCGGGTGGGGCTGTCTGTCCTGAGGACTCACGAAACCATCTGCCTATCCCTCCTTCAAGGCTTTCACACGCTGCAGTGGATGTTTGGCTGTGAGCTCCGGGGTGATGGAAGCAAAGAAGGGTTTCTGCAGTATGGCTACGACGGGAGGACCTTTATCACCTTCGACAAGAAGACCCTCACCTGGGTGGCTCACCAGCCCCTGGCTGAGATCGTCAAGAGGAAATGGGATGATAGTGCAGGACCTAATCAGAAATGGAAATCCTACCTGGAGGAGGAATGCATTCAGTGGCTCCAGAATATCCTGTCCTATGGGAGGATGTTGCTGCTGAGGACAGGTGAGCATCTGGATCGAGGCTGGAATTTCCTCCTTTATGAGGGCTCTCTGAGCTGGCTTGTTTTCTTGCAGACATTTCATTGCCTTAACTAGGTAACATCATCAGTGTGTCAGGGTTCCAGCAAACCTCCCTTCCAATCAGTAACTCCGAGACAAGCATAATCTCAAAAGTACCTTCATTAGAGTAGCAGCTGGCACATCTGTGGAATCTCGAAACTAAAAGTTTCCCGGACTTCCCACAATGTCCCAAACTACAAATCCATCCCCCCTTGGTCGTCATCACATCACATGATCCAATCACGATCCGTCCAAAAGTAAGATCGTTATTTCATCCTGCGCCGTACTCACTGACCTTGAACTGACAATTGATGTTATTTTGTCTACTTAGAGCTACATAATTGAAATCACCGCCCTTCCACTCTCCCAGGCTATGTGGCAGCGTGGAATATGGCTTCCAAAGCTGATACAGTGCTAGTAAGGAGTGCTGTTTGCTATCAGTTTATATTCTGATGACTTGCTCAACTGTGTAGGTGGGGGCCGTCCAGGGCTGGGATTCAGCTGGTACGGACCAGTTCAGGTGAACCGGTAGTTCCAGTGATGAGTTGGCCCCACCCATCCGCCCCTGCCCTGGTCGATCCTTTATTTCCTTGTTTTGAAGCCCAGCTGTTTTACTCATTGGGGCTGCAGTGGAAGGTAAGTATTAACTGAAAATGGCTGTTTTTAAAATGCTGCGTACAAAGCATGCTCTCACCGAACCGGTTGTTACATTGATTGAATCCCACCATTGGGGCGGTCTTAGAGATTCTTTGGTTGGGTGTTTGCCAGGGGTGGGATTCAATTTTTTTTAACAACCAGTTCTGTGAACGTGACTAGGTGGATGTGGCCATGGGACTGGGTGGGCGTGGCTTCTTTTTTTGCAGCAACGCCCCTCCTGTTTTTGGGCTCCTAGGCCTCAAGGAAGCCTCCTGCGGGGGTGTTTTCCCAAGAAGCTTCCCTGGGGCCCAGGAAGTCAAACAATGAAGCGCAAGTTTGAAGACCCCCTGGTTTGGGTGAATCAGGCAGCAAAAGCACTTAAGGGTGTCCTGTTCAGAGCCCACCATGAGGCAACAGGGCCAATTGGGGATTCTTCAGTGAATCCACCATTATCCCAAACAGAGGCTATTGTAACACAGTTTTACAGTCATTTCCTCCCAGCAACTCTCTTTCCCTCCGCATCCCACAGGGGGCTCTATCCCTTCCTTGTGTCTCATGTTGCACCTTCCACACCCCACCACTAGGTGGCATCTACCATCAATAAGACATTATCAGTGCCCTCACTTCAGGGCTGGGATTCTACTGGTTCGGACCGGTTTGAGCGAACTGGATATTAAGTTACATCTGGTTCATCGAACCGGTATTTCAACCAACCGGCTGACCCCGCCCACTCCTCCCCTACCCAGCCCATTTTGCGATGTAGGTAAGTGCAGGGCCCACGCAGAGGCTGTGGGAGGGGGGGGAAATGGGCCTTTCAGGAAAAAACGGAAGTCACGAAATGGGCCTGTTTCCGGTTTCCGGAGGGCCTCCAGAGCCCGGGGGAGGCTGTTTCCGGGGGAAGTCTCTGAACCCTTGGGAGGACAAAAACGGCCTCCCCTGGACTCTGGAGGCCCACCAGAAGCCGGAAACAGGAAGTTCCAGTAGGCCACGCCCACCATGGCCACACCCACCCAGCAACTGGGCAGCGAACCGGTTGCTGGGATTTTTGAATCCCCCCCTGCCCCACTTGAATAAAAAAGGACAAGATGGAGGGAGGAAACTCCCCTCCCAAGGATCCTGTGGGTCGCTCTCTTAAACCTCAAATAGCTCCCTTAACTCTGACTTTAATGACTTCCCCAGGAAAACAACCCCCTCCCACCTTCATCCCATAGGGCTTCCTGATCAAATTATACTTCTCCCATTTATTTCCTGTGAGTTTCTTATTTTCCACTGAAGGCGGAAAATAATCCATCCTCCACTGCCCCCCGCTTTCTCCTCTCGGCTCCTGGATCCCTCCAGAATAAGTTTGGTAAATTCTATAGGGGAATTCCACCACCACCACACACACACACACAATGGCCAATAACACCTCCCTGGTCTGATGCCCTCTCTTCCATTGGCATCTCTTTCTGCCCCCATTGGGAAGGCAGAATATCTTTTTCGAAATTAATCAGACTCTTAAAAATCCTGAGCCCCTTTTTGCTTTGATTTTTTGGCTTTCTTTCTCTTAAAATTGGGGTGGTGTGTCCCTTGGAAAGAGGCCTGGAGCACCCTGGAGAAATGGGCCCCAAAACTTGGGAGAACTATCTGTGTTGTTGCGATTTTTGAAAAGGTGTTGGAAGGAATATCCTTCTGGGTTCAATTCCAAGTGGGGAAGAAAGACACCGGAAACACGGAGGCTGTTTGGAAAGATGGTTTAATGGTGAACAGGACCACATGGGTTTCAGGTCCTGGGCAGCTGAACACACGGAGTGGAGAGTGTTATTTATACCCTCTCTTGGGCCTTGCCCTTGAGCTTCCTATTCCTGTGGCAAGGGCATGTATTCCATTGGTTGCTGACAGACTCTCATAGGGCTATACAGGGGTCACAGCTGAGGTTGGAAGAAATATCCTTCTGGGTTCAGTTCCAAGTGGGGAAAAAGACACTGCAAACATGGAGGCTATTTGGAAAGATGGTTTAATGGTGGACAGGACCACATGGCTTGGAGCTCCAAAGGGAGAAGGACAATCACATGCTTCAAGATGTTGGGTGAAGGAAAAGAAGGGCCAAGATGCTGAGAAACCCTTAGTTTTATACCCTCTGTTGGGCTCCACCTTAGTATTTCCTGTTCCTGTTAAGAAATGTATCCCATTGGCTGTCAGACTCCTGGGAGGGGGGGGTTTAGCTAACTTTGTAGGCTTTGTTCGGACCCCATGGCTTCACCTAAGTGCTGGCTCATGCAATTTTCCCCAGGCCATGTGATGAGATGGGTAGAGGCCTTTGTTATGTAGAGTACTCTGGCCCAGGCCAGAATAATGGTCCATTAGCAAAGGGGGGGGGGCTGACCTTCTGCCTCTGAGTTTCTAGTTTTCTTTTTAGGGGAAATATTCTGCCTTTTTAGTATATCCTAAAATATTTCATTTTCCTAGGAGAGGGGTGGGTTTGAACTTCCAACAAAGCAAACCTCCAAAAGACCATCTCCACTCTTCCTCCCCTGAAGGGAGCAGCCCAAGATCAGTCAGAATTCAAAGTAGTCAGAGCTGAATTTAGTTGAACCCTCAATTTGCTACCCGAGGTTTTTCAGGCTGAGTCCCTGGGAAGGACTCAAAACCAAGAATCGTTGTGCTTGAATATTATCCAGATTTGGAGCATTTCCTAAAATTCCTAGAGACGCTGCAGGTGTGGAATAGGAAGTAGTGGGAGATTTTCCTGCCCTTCCAAGTTTCTCACCCACATTCCAGGCTCTGGTGGGGCTCAGAGTTAATTCTGGGGGTGCCGTTTCTGCAGAGCCCCCAGTGGTGACAGTGACCAGAAGGACAGAGATGGAGGATGGGATGGAGACGCACATCTGCCGCCTGGATGGCTTCTACCCCAGGGAGATCGATGCCTTCTGGATGAGGGATGGGGAGATCTGGCTGCAGGACACTTTCCATGGGTCTGTGGCCCCCAACGCGGATGGGACCTACCACTACTGGCTCAGCATCCGGATCGACCCCAAAGACAGAGGCCGCTATCGGTGCCATGTGGACCACAACGGCCTGCAGGAGCCTCTGGACCTGGACCTGGAAGGTGAGAGGCTGCAGGGAGGGGAAGGCTCAGCTGTTTTTCTGGCTGGAGGATTGTGGGAAAGTGTCAGCCATGATCCCAACTAGGACATTCAGTAAAGAAAGACTCCTAAACGTCTGTTTAGGATGTGTCCAGATGTGAGCATACTTGAGCTTTAATCCATCAATTTTTCCAATGTTTGAGGTTGGTGGGCCTGCAGGGACCAGTCCATAGAACTGGCTTCAGGTGATTTAAGGGAAGCAACAGAATCCTATCACAAGAGTTGGCCGATTTTATTTTATTTTTTATTGTATTTTTATTGTATTTTTTAAATTTTTATTATTTTATTTGATTATTTTTATTTTTATTTAATTTATTTTTCTTTATTTTTAATATTTTATTTATTTATTTCAATTTATTTTATTTTTTCAATTTATTTTCCTTTATTGTTTAATTTAATTTAATTTATTATTTACTTTTTTATTATTATTATTTTTATTTTATTGTATTTTTTCAAAAAATTATTATTTTATTTTATTTTTATTATGTAATTTTACTTATTATTTCATTGTTTTCTTTTATTATTCCTGCCTTTATTATTTTTTCCAAATAACTGAAGGCAGCAAAAATGTACTTCTTCTTCTATTTTCTCCACAACAACCCTGTCAGGTAGGATGGGGTTCAGAGAGAGAGAGAGAGAGACCCGAGGTCACCCAGCAGGCTTTCAATGGCTAAGGTGGGACTTGAACTCACATGATCAATCTCGACTGGAAAATCCATTTCCAAAAGCAGGAGGGTTTTTAGAGGATTTTCAGTGCCAACCACACATAGATTTTTCTGGCTCCATTGTGACTCTTCTCTAATCAAATAAAAAATTCTGAGTTAAGAAAAATAAGATGAGGCACAAAACGGCCCAATTCCATACCAGAATCACGACCACTTTGAGGCAGCCTATTTTTTAAAAAAGGACAAATTCTTTTTCTGGTTTCATGAAGATTAATTATATTATTGAATTTTTAATTTCTGTAAACTGCTTAAGCTCACAAGATTATAAACTGCTGCCTTTGAGCTGGGCAGTTAAAGAGGAATGTCAGCTGCCTTCACGAGCTGCGCTGTTATGAGGGGAAGTGAGGCGTCTTCATGCTGCCTTTAAAGAGGGACGTGAAGATGAACCTTTAAGACTTTTCCATTTAGGAAACTCCCAGTCCTTCGGCTGCTTTAGGTCCAGTGGTGGGATTCAAATTTTTTGGCTACTGGTTCTGTGGGGCGTGCCTTGGTGGGCATGGTAGGGGAAGGATACTGTAAAATCTCCAGTCAGAGGTGGTATTTGCGGTTCTCCAAACGACTTGAAATTTCTGCTACCGGTTCTCCAGAACTGGTCAGAATCTGCTGAATGCCACCTCTGTTTAGGTTGCTTCCCCAATTGCTTTGGGGGAGAGTTTGGGGGATCCTCTTGGGGTTTGGGCTTCTCCTTCAACGATCTCCTCTTTCTTCCAATTCAGGACCAAAATCCAACCTGGGGATCATCATCGGCTGCGTTGTGGCTGCTCTCGTCCTAGTGGGTGTGATTGCTGGGATCCTGGTATTCTTCAGTAAGTATCTTTTTTTGAGGTGGGGGGGTGATGGAAGGAAGATGGGAAGATTCCTCCCAAATCTCCCCCTTTGGGGAGCTTCTCCTGGGTTTCCTTCTGTCCTGTTTTCTCAACCCTCTTGGGGGGCATCCGAGATCTCAGCCTCTCGTTGGGACTCCAGTCTCGATTCAGCTGAGACCGAGGTTGGGACGCTCCTGTCTTCTCCTGAGTTGGGAAGAGGCATCCATGTTCTTTTGTCCCTCTCAAAGGCTTTGGTCAAAGCTCAGCAGAGAAGGGTTTCCATGGAAACCTTCCTCCCCCTCCCAGTTGCGGCTGCTGCTTCCCCCAATTCTCCCCCATCCACCTCGGAGGGCAGATCAAACGGTGTGCTTGTAGTCTGTGATTGTTCATAATAGTCTCAGGGGAGGTTGTGTCTAAACTCTCTCCCAGGGTTGTTTCTTTCCTACCAAGGGAGGGATTGGATGACCTCTGGTGGATTCTGATTCTTAGTGAGCTTTCACTAATTTTTGTCCTTACAGAGAAATGTCGAGCTAAGTAGAGAGCAGCACCAAATGAGTGATTCGTCCTTTTGATACGTAATCTCCAACTGGAGCAGCCTCAGTTGAAGACTTTCTATGTGTATTTGTGCATTGTCCAAACACAAAAGCAGCTCATGGAAGTGCAGAGTTGTGCTATCTCCCTCCCCCTCTGACGAACTACGCTAGGGAAGATTCCTCCCCTCCCACTTTTCATAACAGCAAGGCTGTTCTTGGGAGTCGAAACCCGCAAAGCGAAGCATCTGGGGCAAGAAATCCTCAAGAAGGTGAGAAGACCCAGCTGCGTGGAAAGATACGTCTGACTGAGAAGCTCTTTAACAATATAACATAGTTCAAAGGGACCCTCTAGGACAGTGATCGCCAACTGGTGGGCCGGGGACCACTGAGGGTCCATGAGAAAATTTTGGTGGTCCGCAGAGAAATGTCCCCTCCCCCAAAGCAATTAATCCAGGCTGCGCAGGAACACAAGGCTACTCCGCCCACATGGCCCACCCACCCGCTGGCCCCCACCCTTCAGCCGAGCACAAACCTTACCTTGAGTAGAGCCACGCCAGCTGGAACTGGAAGGTAAGACCAACGGCGGGGGAGGGAAATCCGCCCCGGGGTGGCTTGCTGACGTTGGTGGGAAAGTCGGTCCCATATTCCAGAGCTGCAGTAGTCACAGGACCGGCCCTTTGGTCACCCCGGAGCAGCTCCTCCAGTCCATGGCAGGCCGGTGCACCCGGGTGGAGGAACAGCTGCTCCAGGATGACCAAAGGCCCAGTCCTGTGACTACTGCAGCTCTGGAATATGGGACCGACTTTCCCATCAACATCAGCAAGCCACCATCAGTCAAAATTCATATTAGTGGTCCGTGGGATTTAAAATTATGAGTTTGGTGGTCCCTGAGGTCCAAAAGGTTGGCAACCCCTGCGCTAGTCCAACACACACCCCCTATGCTATTCCAGAGAAATGCCTGTCCAGTCACCCGCAACTTCTGAAAGTAAGCCCTTCAGAAACACCTGGACACAGGAACAAAATGGCTGCCTCCCCCACAAAGGAGCACAGAGAAGCCCCCCCTCCCCCAGTTTTTGCCTTGGTTCCTCCTGGTCCTATCACTCAAAGTGAAATTGGGGTCTCTGAGCAACAAGGAATAAAAAAAAATCTCTCCTATTTTCAATCTCCCAAAACAGCAGCAACTCAGGTGAGAGGAAAAAAAAGTCGTTTATTTTCAGCAAACAATTTTGGCAAACGTTACAATATAAATATAATTGTTTAGGAGGCAGCAGCCTGGCTGTGCATAATCGATCTCCTGTTCCCTTTTTCTATAGCATGAAAATCCATAAGTGGCAATCTGGAAAAAAAATCAGTCTTTGAATTCTCTACTTGGTATATTAAGTATTGGTCAAACTTTGCATGACACAAATATACGGTCAAGCTAGTGCAATTCATTTTTAAAAAAATACAAATACTTGAACGGCATAGGAAGCACATTTCTTTTTTAAAAAATAATTTAAAGATTCTATTATACGTATCTGTTAAACAAAGATTATATTGCACATATCTATTTAAACCCTCCACTTTCAATCCAGCAAGTATGATAGAGATTTAACAACTTATCACTCTCCCTTAAAGTAAAACCAGCAACTCTTCATCCGATTCCTCCCCCCATTCTCCACAAAACCTTCTCTAAAACCTGTCAATCATCAGGAGCCCATTAAAGGTCATCAGAAATAACAACATGGTTGCATCAAGCTATATTACAGAGCTATTACGAGCCACACAAGGCAGTTTGGTCTAGTGGTTAAGGCACCAGGCTAGAAAGTGACTGTGAGTTCAAGTCCTGCCTCAGCCATGAAAGCCAGCTGGGTGACCTTGGGCCACTCACTCCCTCTCAGTCCAGCCCACCTCACAGGGTTGTTGTTGCTGTGGGGAAAACGTGAGGAAGGTGTGTTGGGTACCTTCAATACCTTCGTCAGGATACAAATAAAGAATATCTACTAAATCCAAGTTGAATCCTTTCGATCCCATGAACACATAAGATTCTCTTTCCTCCTCTGGTCCTCAAAATAAAAATGGTTACTGATTCGACGATGAAAGCAATCACCAAAGACCCCAAATATATCCTGGTTCCAGGCACACTGGGAGGTCCTGAAGGGCTCCTCCTGAGAGTCCGGTCTAATTCAGGAGAAGGCCGATCCCCTCTCCTCTCTCCTCATGCTGGGACTGTCCACTTGTGCTGCCAAGAGAGGGAAAAAGCAGGCAGGGTCAGTCTGAGAGGGAGCCAAGAGGAGGAATCTCACCACCCAGGCTGAGGGATCTGCAAAGATCAGCCCAGGGAAGGAGTAGAAGCAGCCGCCTCAAGGGAGGGATCAACTGGGTGGGATCTCCAGAGTTGCAAGAGTAGAGGGGCAGGGCTGGGACTGGATCCTGATGTGAGTGAGAATCTACTCCCAAAAGTATAGCAAGGGCCTCCCCTCAAATACAAATTTTATCTTTACTTTGGGTTCAGACTGCATTTCTGCCCTTCGTAGACTGTTGTTGTTTTTTTGAAAAGTTTGTTATCCAGCCAAGGACAATTGGACACTGGGGCCAAGTTGGAGGCATTAAAGAAAATTTATTCTACTTTGGTGACTTTGTTATTTTTGTATCATCACATAACCAGATCCCGAGATGGGTCACAGTCTGGCCTTGCAGGATAAGAGTTTGTGGGCAGGCAGAGCCCCCCCTTCCCAGAGCCCCTCTGGATCTCCCCCAAATTCCTCCCCTTGCAGCGCTTGAGATGAACAGGAGAGAGAAGAGGGATTTTCCCAAAGCACCTTCACCATCAGTCGGTCCTTGGACATCACAGCCCTCGTTTCCCTCCCTTCCTCCCTTTCCCCCCAATGCAGACCCACTGGGGCCACTCACCTGCAAGGAGGCTGCTAAATGGACTGGCTGCTCCCTGCATTGGAGAGAAAGACACAGAGTGAGTCTCTGCCTTGTCCTATTCCTCTTTCTCTCTCCCTTCAACATTCAACCTCTCAGTTTCATGAATCTCTCAGAGGACATCAGGCTGTTAAGTATCTTCTAAACCTTTAGAAGAATCCACCCTGTATTTCATGTTAGTTTGCCGAAACCTGAACATACTTCACATTTGCGACCTGACCGGGCCACTCCACCAGTTCCTCTTCTAATTGAAGGCGAACAACATTTTGAAATTAAGGAAATTTTGGATTCCAGGAAACAGAGAGGAAGACGCCAATATTTAGTTGTTTGGAAACATTTTCCTCCTTCACAGTTGGAATCAGGGGTGGGATTCTACCAGTTTGCACCTATTTGCTAGAACCAGTTGTTAACATTCTAAGCAGTTCAGAGAACCGGTTGTTAGAAGAAATTACTGGCCTAATCCTGTAAGGAAGGCAGGAAGGAAACATTCTGGTGTTGCTTACAGAAACTGCCTCTCCATTAACCCTTATTACATTCTTGGCAGGACTAGACTTCCTGTCTTAGGAACTTCTCTGGAGTTTTTTCCCCCTCCTTTGCTGATACTTTGCTTGTGTGGAGTGACCATTCAAAGCTACAATGGCACTGAAAAAAGTGACTTATGACCATTTTTCACACTTACGACTGTTGCAGCATCCCCACAGTCATGAGAGGCCAGGCGAGGAGATGCGTGCCTCGATGTTGAGTGATATTGAGTTGGCTACACCCAGCCAATAACATGACCACCAAGCCATGTCCATCCAGTCACATGACCAAGCCATGCCCATCACCTAAGCCACGCCCACAGAACCGGATGTTAAAATTTTTGAATCCCACCCCTGCTAAGGTGGGACTGTAACTCATGGTCTCGCCTGGTGCCCTCACCACGAAGCCAAAGTGGGTGCAATTATTTTAATGATTTCAACAGAACCAGACACATTAGGAACCCAGGGAGTATGAATTTGGAGGGCCTTTCAAAAGTGGGGGGGGGGCTTTCCCCTCTTTTCATCCCCTCGTCCACCCAGAATCTTCCAAAGGGACAGAATGGCTCATGCAGCAGCAGCAGCTCCTCTGACTTACCCTGGTCTGAACGGTTGGATCCTTTGTCACTTGCTGGAAAAGAAGGAAAGAAAAAGAGGGTGAGCAGGTTGCTCTCTTGGCTTATAGGGGGAGAAGCTCAGCTCTTTCTGACTCCAGCTCCCTCCCTCCCTTTCTCTCTCTCACACACACACACAATCAAAGACCCACAAATACATGGGTCTTTAGCTAGAAGGCAAAGGAAAGAAAAACTCTTAAAATGTATATCTATGTACACACAGAGAGCAACAGTTCCACCATTCTTCAGCCAGAGGGCAGAGCTGATGTGAGGATACAGATGGCTCCAAACTGTCTTCTTACAACCAGTTCCTACTTAGAAAGCCTCAGGATGGGAGACCAAGAAAAGATCCGGCTGTCATCCACCAAAGTCCCTTTTCTCTCAAAATACCCCCTTTGGATGACTATTTTTACAGAACTTTCTGACCATGTTATAGCCAGCCTTTTCCTTTCCAGAACTCAGATCTTCCACCCAGCTGGCCCTTCTTGAGGATTTCTCACACCAGAAGTTCCTCCTTGGGGGGTCTCCATTCCCAAGAATAACCTAGCTGTAATGAAAATCGGGCCCATCTTCCCGTTCTTAGGAGGAAGATAGCACAACTCTGCAGTTTCATGAGATTCTTTTGTGTTTAAACACACACACACACAAGCACAAACACAAACTCAAGTGATGGTGCCTCTGGTCCCTGCTCTAAGTCGGAGATTACATGTAAAGAGGACAAAGTCACTTACTTGGTGCTTCTTTGTAGCCTTCTTGACGTCTCTCTACAAGGACAAAAATATGTGAAAGCTCAAAAGAATCCACCAGAGATCATCCAATCTCTCCCTCTCCAGGAGGAAGAACCCCGGGAGATATTTTGTCCCATCAACAAAGACAGAAAGATCTTCAAAATACAAATGTATCTCTAGATCTGCCCCAAGAGAATGGATGTAGAAGAATTGGGAGAAGCAGCAAAAACTGGGAGGGGGAGGAAGGTTTTCATGGAAATCCTTCTCTGCTGCTCTTTGACCAAATTCTTTGAAAGGGACAGAACTGGGAAGCCTTTTCCCAACTCAGGAGAAGTCAGGACTGCCTGAATCTCAGACTCAGCTGAATGGAGACGGGAGTCCCAGCGAGAGGCTGAGATCTCAGAGGGCTACGAAAACAGGACTGAAGGAAGCCCAGAAGAAGCTCCCCAAAGGGGGTCCTTCCATCACACACCCCCTCAAAAAAAGATACTTACTGAAGAGTACCAGGATCCCAGCAATCACACCCACCAGGACAAGAGCAGCCACTACGCAGCCGATGATGATCCCCAGGTTGGATTTCGGTTCTGAGTTGGAAGAAAGAGGAGATCGACTTGAAATTCTAGAACTAGAAAACCTTGAATTACGCCGTCTTCGGTCTGATTTAAGCATGGTATATAAAATCATACATTGCAATGTCCTACCTGTCAATGAATACTTCAGCTTCAACCATAACAACACAAGAGAACACAATAGATACAAACTCAAAGTTAACCGCACCAAACTTGATTGCAGGAAATACGACTTCAGCAATAGAGTGGTCAATGTCTGGAATACTCTACCCGACTCTGTAGTTTCTTCCCCAAACCCCAAAAATTTTAACCTTAGACTGTCTACTATTGACCTCACCCCTTTCCTAAGAGGTCTGTAGGGGCGTGCATAAAGCGCACCAACGTGCCTACCGTCCCTGTCCTATTGTTTCTCTTATTCTTCTTTTATTTTTCTTATATGTACCCATTTCATGTATTCACAACTATGTATACACTTATACTTATTATCTTGTAAACAATTGGCAAATCAAATCAAATAAATAAATAAATAAATAAATAAATAAATCGTTGAAGGAGAATCCCAAACCCCAAGAGGATCCCCCAAACTCTCCCCCAAAGCAATTGGAGAAGCCACCTAAACAGAGGTGGCATTCAGCAGATTCTGACCAGTTCTGGAGAACCGGGAGCAGAAATTTCGAGTCGTCTGGAGAACCGCAAATACCACCTCTGACTGGAGATTTTACAGTATCCTTCCCCTACCATGCCCACCAAGGCACGTCCCACAGAACCAGTAGCCAAAAAATTTGAATCCCACCACTGGACCTAAAGCAGCCGAAGGACTGGGAGTTTCCTAAATGGAAAAGTCTTAAAGGTTCATCTTCACGTCCCTCTTTAAAGGCAGCATGAAGACGCCTCACTTCCCCTCATAACAGCGCAGCTCGTGAAGGCAGCTGACATTCCTCTTTAACTGCCCAGCTCAAAGGCAGCAGTTTATAATCTTGTGAGCTTCAGCAGTTTACAGAAATTAAAAATTCAATAATATAATTAATCTTCATGAAACCAGAAAAACAATTTGTCCTTTTTTAAGAATAGGCTGCCTCAAAGTGGTCGTGATTCTGGTATGGAATTGGGCCGTTTTGTGCCTCATCTTATTTTTCTTAACTCAGAATTTTTTATTTGATTAGAGAAGAGTCACAATGCAGCCAGAAAAATCTATGTGTGGTTGGCACTGAAAATCCTCTAAAAACCCTCCTGCTTTTAGAAATGGATTTTCCAGTGGAGATTGATCATGTGAGTTCAAGTCCCACCTTAGCCATGAAAGCCTGCTGGGTGACCTCGGGTCTCTCTCTCTCTCTCTCTGAACCCCATCCTACCTGACAGGGTTGTTGTGGAGAAAATAGAAGAAGTACATTTTTGCTGCCTTCGGTTCTTTGGAAAAAATAATAAAGGCAGGAATAATAAAAGAAAACAATGAAATAATAAGTAAAATTACATAATAAAAATAAAATAAAATAATATTTTTTTGAAAAATACAATAAAATAAAAAATTAAATAATAATTAAATAAATAAATAATTAATTAAATAATAAAAAATTAAATAATGAATTAAATTAAATTAAACAATAAAGGAAAATAAATTAAAATAAAATAAAATAAATTGAAATAAATAAAATAATAAATAAAATATTAAAAAATAAAGAAAAATAAATTAAAATAAAATAAAATAAATAAAAATAAAAATAAAAATAATAAAATAAAATAAAATAGTAAAAATTTTAAAAAATACAATAAAAATACAATAAAAAATAAAATCGGCCAACTCTTGTGATAGGATTCTGTTGCTTCCCTTAAATCACCTGAAGCCAGTTCTATGGACTGGTCCCTGCAGGCCCACCAACCTCAAACATTGGAAAAATTGATGGATTAAAGCTCAAGTATGCTCACATCTGGACACATCCTAACCAGACGTTTAGAAGTCTATCTTTACTGAATGTTGGGATCATGGCTGACACTTTCCCACAATCCTCCAGCCAGAAAAACAGCTGAGCCTTCCCCTCCTGGCAGCCTCTCACCTTCCAGGGCCAGGTCCAGAGGCTCCTGCAGGCCGTCGTGCTCCACGTGGCACCGATAGCGGCCCCTCTCTTTGGGGTCGATCCGGATGCTGAGCCAGTAGTGGTAGGTCCCATCCGCATTGGGGGCCACAGACCCATGGAAGGTCTCCTCCTCCCAGACCTCCCCGTCCCTCGTCCAGAAGGCATCGATCTCCCTGGGGTAGAAGCCATCCAGGCGGCAGATGTGCGTCTCCATCCCATCCTCCACCTCTGTCTTGCCTCTCACCAGCGTTGCCTCTGGGGGCTCTGCAGAAACGGCACCGCCAGAATTAACTCTCAGCCCCTCCAGAGCTTGGAATGTGGGTGAGAAACTTGGAAGGGCATGAAACTCTCCCACTACTTCCTATTCCACACCTGCAGCATCTCTAGGAATTTTAGGAAATGCTCCAAATCTGGATAATATTCAAGCACAATGATTCTTGGTTTTGAGTCCTTCCCAGGGACTCAGCCTGAAAAACCTCGGGCAGCAAATTGAGGGTTCAAGTAAATTCAGCTCTGATGGCTTTGAATTCTGACTGATCTTGGGCTGCTCCCTTCAGGGGAGGGAGGGTGGAGATGGTCTTTTGGAGGTTTCCTTTGTTGGAAGTTCAAACCCACTCCTCTCCTAGGAAAATGAAATATTTTAGGATATACTAAAAAGGCAGAATATTTCCCCTAAAAAGAAAAGTATAAACTCAGAGGCAGAAGGTCAGCCCCCCCCCCTTTGCTAATGGACCATTATTCTGGCCTGGGCCAGAGTACTCTACATAACAAAGTCCTCTACCCATCTTATCACATGGCCTGGGGAAAATTGCATGAGCCAGCACTCAGGTGAAGCCAGGGGGCCCAAACAAAGCCTACAAAGTTAGCTAAGACCCCCCCCTGCCCCTGGGAGTCTGACAGCCAATGGGATACATTTCTTACACAGGAACAGGAAATACTATGGTGGAGCCCAACAGAGGGTACAAAACTAAGGGTTTCTCAGCATCTTGGCCCTTCTTTTCCTTCACCCAACATCTTGAAGCATGTGATCGTCCTTTTCCCTTTGGAGCTCCAAGCCATGTGGTCCTGTCCACCATTAAACCATCTTTCCAAACAGCCTCCATGTTTCCAGTGTCTTTTTCCCCACTTGGAACTGAACCCAGAAGGATATTTCTTCCAACACAGACAACCTCAGCTGGACCCTGTATAGCCTAGAGGTCTGACAGCAACCAATAGAATCCATGCCTGCCAGAATAGGCTCAGGCAAGGCCAAGAGAGGATAATAACACTCTCACGGTCAGCCTGAACCCAGACCTCCAGGATATTTCTTCCAACACAGACAACCTCAGCTGTGACCCCTGTATAGCCCTATGAGAGTCTGACAGCAACCAATAGAATCCATGCCCTTGCCACAGGAATAGGAAGCTCAAGGGCAAGGCCCAAGAGAGGGTATAAATAACACTCTCCACTCCATGTGTTCAGCTGCCCAGGACCTGAAACCCATGTGGTCCTGTTCACCATTAAACCATCTTTCCAAACAGCCTCCGTGTTTCCAGTGTCTTTCTTCCCCACTTGGAACTGAACCCAGAAGGATATTCCTTCCAAACACCTTTTCAAAAATCACAACAACACAGATAGTTCTCCCAAGTTTTGGGGCCCATTTCTCCAGGGTGCTCCAGGCCTCTTTCCAAGGGACACACCACCCCAATTTTAAGAGGAAGAGAGCCAAAAAATCAAAGCAAAAAGGGGCTCAGGATTTTTAAGAGTCTGATTAATTTCGAAAAAGATATTCTGCCTTCCCAATGGGGGCAGAAAGAGATGCCAATGGAAGAGAGGGCATCAGACCAGGGAGGTGTTATTGGCCATTGTGTGTGTGTGTGTGTGGGGGGAATTCCCCTATAGAATTTACCAAACTTATTCTGGAGGGATCCAGGAGCCGAGAGGAGAAAGCGGGGGGCAGTGGAGGATGGATTATTTTCCGCCTTCAGTGGAAAATAAGAAACTCACAGGAAATAAATGGGAGAAGTATAATTTGATCAGGAAGCCCTATGGGATGAAGGAGGGAGGGGGTTGTTTTCCTGGGGAAGTCATTAAAGTCAGAGTTAAGGGAGCTATTTGAGGTTTAAGAGAGCGACCCACAGGATCCTTGGGAGTGGGGTTTCCTCCCTCCATCTTGTCCTTTTTTATTCAAGTGGGGCAGGGGTGGGATTCAAAAATCCCAGCAACCGGTTCGCTGCCCAGTTGCTGGGTGGGCGTGGCCATGGTGGGCGTGGCCTACTGGAACTTCCTGTTTCCGGCTTCTGGTGGGCCTCCAGAATCCAGGGGAGGCCGTTTTCGCCCTCCCAAGGGTTCAGAGGCTTCCCCCGGAAACAGCCTCCCCCGGGCTCTGGAGGCCCTCCGGAAACCAGAAACAGGCCCGTTTCGCGACTTCCGTTTTTCCCCGGAAGGCCCATTTCCCCCCCCTCCCACAGCCTCTGCGTGGGCCTTGCACTTACCTCCATCGCAAAATGGGCTGCGTAGGGGAGGGGTGGGTGGGGTCAGCCGGTCAGTTGAAATACAGTTCGACAAACCAGATGTAACTTAATATCCAGTTCGCTCAAACCGGTCCGAACCAGTAGAATCCCAGCCCTGAAGTGAGGGCACTGATAATGTCTTATTGATGGTAGATGCCATCTAGTGGTGGGGTGTGGGAGGTGCAACATGAGACACAAGGAAGGGATAGAGCCCCCTGTGGGATGCGGAGGGAAAGAGAGTCGCTGGGAGGAAATGACTGTAAAACTGTGTTACAATAGCCTCTGTTTGGGATAATGGTGGATTCACTGAAGAATCCCCAATTGGCCCTGTTGCCTCACTGTGGGCTCTGAACAGGACACCCTTCAGTGCTTTTGCTGCCTGATTCACCCAAACCAGGGGGTCTTCAAACTTGGCAAGTTTAAGATGTGTGGACTTCAACTCCCAGAATTCCTCGAATCATGTTAGCTCAGGAATTCTGGGAGTTGGAAGCCCACAAGTCTTAAACTTGCCAAGTTTGAAGAGCCTTGACCTGCATACCAGGCAGAGGCTGCATTTCCTGGTCCTTTTAATGGCTGCCTGGCAATGGGAACCAAAGGGGGCTTCACACGTCCTAGATAGAGGAGGAGGAGGATTTCCACCTGGGCAAAAAGATTGCAGACCAGGGACCCAAAGGGGCCAAATGCACATATGAAATCTGGCCATAAAGGAAGAAAGTCCAGTCTGGATTCAGATGCTCACCTCTCCTGAGAAGCATCTTCTTCCCGTAGGACAGGTGCTTCTCCAGCCACTTGATGCAGACTTCCTCCAGATAGGCCTTCCCTCTCCAATTATATACTGGACTAGCATCCCATTTCCTCTTGGAGATCTGGGCTTGGGGGTCAGGAGCCACCCAGGTGAGGATATCCTTGTCGAAGGTGAGGAAGGTCCTCCCATCGTAGCCATATTGGTCAAATCCACCCCTGCTCCCGTCACCCCGGAGCTCACAGCCATACATCCTCTGCCATGTGTGAAGGCCTGAAATAGAGACGGGAGGATGGTTTGTGGAGTCCTCAAAAGACACACACACACACACACACACACTCCCTGTAGGAACTTTGAGACTGGAGGAAGGCACGGATGCCTGGATTTCCTCCATAGGAAATCCCCTCCAATTGTCCTTTTTCCCCACTCCCTATAGATGGCCTGGTTCCGCAATCTTCGTAGGGGGCAGGAAATGGGCCACTGGCAAACCCCCCCTATCAGCAAGCAGGACCAAGGCAAGATAGAGACACAGAAAAAATGGAGGAACGGAGCCATCTTTCTTTTCCATCAACCCATGGAACAGAAGTTGCCCTCGGAAGTTGTGGGAGCTTCATCGCTTGAGACTTTCAAGATTGGACTGCCATTTGTCAGAAATGATGTAGGGTCTCCCGCTTAGGCGGGGGGTTGGACTAGATGACCTACAAGGTCCCTTCCAACTCTGATTATCTGTTAAATTTCTTCTGCTCATCTGCTAGGGTAAGCCTTTGGGGGGAAGGGGAGAGACCCCCACCAGCTTTCATGGGGGAGAGGAAATTTGGTCTGTGGAGATACTGGTCACGGTTTTCCCAAAGGTGCTTTTTTCTTTTCAAAAGGCAACTCGACTGTTTTGTTTTCTTTGAAGACGTTTTGCTTCTCATCCAAGAAGCTTCTTTAGTTCTGACTCTTGGTCTGTCCCTTACCTCATTTTATATCAATATCAATATTCATATCCATAGCCATAGGCAGACAGACAGATGGGATACCTTTAAAAATAACTGCAATTTGCAGAAAAAGTCAGCTACGGAAGCAAGGGCAATGTTAAATTAAATGTGAAAATATTAAACATATTCCTTGGGATTCCAGATTCCTGAGGGGGGAAAGGAATATATATTGCAGGATGAGCCACCCAACCAGAGGTGGTATTCAGCAGGTTCTGACCAGTTCTGGAGAACCAGTAGCAGAAATTTTGAGTAGTTCAGAGAACCGGCAAATGCCACCTCTGACTGGCCCCGCCCCCATCTCTTTTCTGCCTCCCATTGAGTCCCAGCTGATCGGCTGGGTCTTCTTTGGTTGCCCTGCACAGGAGAACGGAACTGGAAAGCAGGTTAGTGGGGTGGGGAGGGAATGGGGGGTTTGCAGTAACTTTCCCCCAGGAGTGGGGAGGGAATGGGGATTTTGCAGTATCCTTCCCCTGCCACACCCACCAAGCACAGGATCACCAAGCCACACCCACCAAGCACAGGATCGGTAGTAAAAAAAAATTGAATCCCCCCATGGCACTCGACCCATCGCTCACTTTTGCTCTGATTGTAGCGAAGCCTCAGAGTCTCTAGGTCTCCTCTGGATGCCTCCTCAGTGTCACGTGCCATCTGGGTGTTTCTCACCCAGTACTGGGGATCCTCCTTCCCCACCTTCTCCATCCAGGAGACTCGAGACTCCAACTTCCGGCTGTGGCTGTCGTAGTGAAGGAAGACCTGACCGTCCACAAACCCCATGGCCACATGGTAGGGCTGCCCCTGATTTGGGTCCGAGATGGAGGTGAAGCAATACTTCATGGAATGCGAGGAGGTGCCTGGAAGGGATCCAGATAGGCAGGAATTCATTTAACAACGGAGGTCGTAAAATGGGGCAAAACTCGCTTAACAAATATCTCACGTAGCAACAGAAATTTTGGACCCAATTGTGATCGTAAGTCGAGGACTACCCTGTTTCCTGAAAATAAGACCCAACTGGAAAATAAGCCCTAGCAGGTTTTTTCCCCAGGATGCTCATAATATAAGTCCTACCCCAAAAATAAACCCCAGTTAAGATTGTCAGCCAGCCAGACACAATTAGTACCCTATTTCCCTGAAAATAAGACCTAACCAGAACTTAAGCCCTAATGCAAAAATTAATATAAGACCCAGGCTTATTTTTGGGGGGGAGACACGGTAGTATTCTCTCCCTGAGCTCTGTGTGTAGAGACAAATTTATGATCTCCTGGAGACAATTATGGAAAGTTATTACGAGTAAAGGAGAATATTTGTCGCTCAGGGTTGAACTGAGGGGTTATTAGTGGTCTCTGAGCTTGCTTGTTTTTTTTGCAGATGTTTCATGAACTAAACTAGGTTAACATCTTCAGTGTTAGTGCTAGATTAGCATTGACGATGTTACCCAATTTGGGTAATGAAAAGCCTGCAAGAAAACAATCAGGGTTAGAAAGCACCAAGGACCCCTCCGAGTTATTCCTATTTCTATCATGCAAACCCTGATCCAGGAGCATCAAAAAGTTTTCAGCCCTTCCTCAGAAGATAGGCTAAATTTATAAGACATAAACAGGAATGGGATTCAAATTGCTTAACAACCGGTTCTGTGGGCGTGGCCTAATTTGTGGGTGTGGTTTGGTGGTCATGTGACTCGATGGGCGTGGCTTGCTGACTGGGCACAGCTTGGTAGTCACGTGACTAGCTGGGCGTGGCTTGTAGGTGAATATTGTAAATATTTATGTAAATATTGAATTTTTTATTTTAAAAAAGAGCAACTTTTACCCCAAATCAGGCAAAGCAGGCAGGCAGATTGAGTTGCTCCCAGAATCACAGATTCATTCAGATATCTATCTTTCTGCAATCTGCTACCTGAGTCTGCACTGAAAAATAGAAGCTAGAAAGCTTTTAGATTAGCTAGAAAGCAAGAAATCCAACGATTTCCTACTTTTTAGCTAATCTAAATCTGGCATAGCTGATGGTCGGGGGGGGAAAAAAGGAAAAATAGAAACTTACCAAAAATTTACTGGTGCGACCAGGTAGAATCCTACCCCTGGGCATAAACAATGTCCACTTCTACTAACAACTACCCCGCTCCCCCCCCCCCCAAAAAAAAACCCATCACATAAAATATCTATTTAGCTTGAAATGTCAAAATACAAACACAGAAAAGATTCCAGTGGGGGGGGTGGCCAAACAACAGGAAAAATTAAGATAATTAAAGGAAAATGTTTCCCTTGGGAAATCTGCAAGGCTGCTCAATCCTGGGGCCTACTGCCATTGGGGGGAAAAAAACTGCCCATTTTGAAAGCTGTTCAGCTCAGCAATTCTTCCAGGGCACTAAAGACTTTCACAGAACTTATTTGGACATTAACCCGAGTTTGCACAGAAAAAGGCAGGGCCTGCCCAGCCCAGAGAAGTAGAGGCTGAAGTCCGATTGCCCTTCCCTTTGGAAGTGTCTCCCAGTCCTTCCCAGTCCAAGGCAAAGGCCTGGGCCTCCTCCTTCCTGCTCCTCCCCACAATCCCAGGGGCTTCTCAGAGCTTTTGGGGAGAGGGATCCCAGATCCACTTCCTGCTCTGGGGAGATTTCAGAATCCGAAAGGGATCAGAGCTTTTCCCTAACAGAAGGAGGGGGGATCGGACTCTCCCTGATCCAGAACCGGCTTCTTTCAGGGACGTCTATGTCCATTTTTTGGCAGTAGCCAAAGAAGCGAATACAATCCTTGGTTGTATAAACAGAGGCATAGAATCAAAATCACGTGAAGTTATTAGTACCGCTTTATAAAGCCTTAGTAAGGCCTGCCACACCTGAAATGCTGCCTCCGATTTTGCTCACCATATTACAAAAAAAGATGTCGAGGCTTTGGAAAAAGTGCAAAGAAGAGCAACTAAGATGATTAAAAGCCTGGAGGTTAAAACATATGAAGAACGGTTGCTGGATTTGGGTTTGGCTCGTCTAGAGCAGGGGGGTCTCGAAACTTGGCCCACCTTGTGGACTTCAACTCCCAGAATTCCTCAGCCACAAAGATGGCTGTGGAATTCTGGGAGTTGAAGTCCACAAGTCTTAAAGTGGCCAAGGTTGGAGACCCCCCTTCTCTAGAGAATAGGAGGACTGGGGGGGGGGGGGAGGCATGATAGCAGTATTCCAGTATTTAAGAAGCTGTGAGAAAGAAGAGGGGGTCAAGCTATTCTCCAAAGAACCTGAGGGCAGGACAAGAAACAATGGATGGGAACTGATCAAGGAGAGAAACAACCTGGAATTAAGGATAAATTTCCTAATTGTTCCTGTGAGGACAATTAACAGCTTGCCTCCAGAAATTGTGGGTGCTGCATCACTCGTGGTTTTTCAGAAGAGACTGGGCAGCCACTTGTCTGAAATGGTATAGACTAGAGCAGGGGTTGGACTAGAAGACCTCCAAGGTCCCTTCCAGCTCTATTCTGATTCTGATTCTGGTCACCATCCAGAGGTGCTTCTCTTCTTTTACCTTCAACCCAATGAAGAAGATCCTGCCAACTTTTAAAATGTTTTTTTTTTGAAAAGCTGCTGCATTTATATTTTCCCCGAGCAAATAACTAGGAACACCCCAAGAGCTCTGCCTGATTACTAAAGAATAACAATACATTTTAAATACAGGTAGTCCTTGACTTACAACAGTTTAGTGAACCTTCAAAGAAGGTTTAGTGAACCTTCAAAGTTACAACGGCTCTGGAAAAAGTGACATAACCGTTTTTCACAGTTACATCCTTTCCAGCACACCATGGTCCCCTGATCAACATTAAGCCGCTTGGCAACCGATTCATATTTATGATGGTTGCAGTGTCCCCGGGTCATGCATCCCTTTTTGCAACCTTTTGACAAGCAAGGTCCATGGGGAAGCCAGATTCGCTTAACAACCAGGTTGCTAACTGATCCACTGCAACCTTCGCCCAATTGCTCCACTGCAACAGCCTCTCATTTGGCAAATGACACCCAGGTGTTCCTAGAAATGGGCTGAATCCTCCCAGCACCAAAGCTACAAAGCCCACCCAGCCTCCTAAAGGCAGGAAAGATGGAGGGGTCGTGCAAAGGCAGCCAGGAGGTTGTGAATTGACCTGATCCCGCTTTCCAACAACCTCTGCTTTAAAACAGGGAAAGGATTGCGCTTTGGGGCTTCCCAGGTAGACTTGACGGACACCTGGAGGGGCCACCTTTGTCCTGATCCCAGTGGGGCTCTCCTGGATTTGGGGGAGGGGGTGGAAAGCAGCAGCTTTGGGGCATAATATCAAAGTGGCCAGAGGAGGAGGGGGAGCGGACTAAAAAGAGGACTGAATCAGGAATCTCTGTCTGGGTATGTATTACCCTTTGCAGAGGGGTGGGGGTAGGAGAAAGTTTCCGTGGCACTTAAAAGGGGCGGAAACCCACCCACCCTCCAGACCCCCAAAGGGACTCACCAAAGCAGCTCTCCCTCAGGGCCACAGCCACCAACACCAGGAGCAAGAGGGGCGCAGAGCGCAGAGCCATCCTGGCCGCGATCCTCAAACCTGTGCCCCGCTTTCCGGAAGTCGCAGACAAAGAAAAAACTTCTCCCTTTGATCAACAGAGCAAACAACCCGGAGCAGGCTGGCGATTGGCCAAGCTCAACCAATAGAGAAAAAAAATATCCCCATGTCGGCATAGTTGCTTGGCAGATGTCCGGGCTCAACAGGTGCGAAAAGTGAAAGTCACATCTGGAAATCTTGGGGTGGGGGAGGGGCAGAATTGGGGCTGGTGTGTGTGTGTGTGTGTGTGTGTGTGTGTGTCTATATATATGTATATATGCACTGAAGGGACCCTGAGAGCAATTAATCCATAGAATAGCTTGCTTCCTGGAGCTGGTAGGTGGTCCATCACTGGAGATGTTCAAAAATGGACCCTTTGATAAGGATGCTATAAGGCAGGGGTCTCCAAACTTGACCCCTTTAAGACTTGTGGACTTCAACTCCCAGAATTCCTCCTCCAGTCATGTTAGCTCAGGAATTCTGGGAGTTGAAGTCCACAAGTCTTAAAGGTGCCAAGTTTGAAGAGCCTTGGTGTAAGGTCTCTCCTGCCTATCCCACATTTTTCTGTATTTTATATCTATATCAGTTTTATTTTCAGGCAATAGAAATGTCCCCAGGAATGCCAGCCAAAGCAAAGCCTTGCCTGCAGAACATGTTTTTCTAAGACAAGCTTACAAGTCATTTAAAGTTGGTCCAAGGTCCAAGAGCCAACTTAAGGTTGTCAACAGATCCAAGGTTCAGGAGTGACATTATATACACACCCGAGCTAAATGTTCTTTCCAGCAAAGAGAACAGAGTCAACCTCTCCTATAGGCTGCAGCCAACTGTCATTCATTGGAATGATTACTCTGTTGCTAGGCAATGACCAATAGGATCTCTGTTCTGCTCTCTTTTGGACAACTAAAGTTTAGCTTTTCTTTTTCTTTGCCCAACTTATATGTCAACCATTTTCCCAGCAGAGTTGAAAAGCCAAAATTTCTCTGCTCTTTTTTTCATAGTTCATCTTTATTTCTATTTTACTTACTGATAATACGTGTGCCATTTATTAGTTAACTATTTAATTGTCTATTAAACTTCATAGATAACTGGCTGTGTGGAAGTTTAATGTGGTGGGTAATCGTTGTCCTGTTTGGGAATTTTTAAACCCTTCCTTTTTTAAAAATCTCATGCAAAATCACTTGTGTTTTCTTCTTGCCTTTCCTCTTTAAATTTACCATTATGTTAAACATGCATCCCAAACTCCTACATGTAGTCCTTTTACATTTAGGACCACAATATAGACTGGAAAATTTGTCATTAAGCAGTGTGGTCATTAAGTGAAACTTCAGTGAGCACACGAGGTGAATCCCTGGTCGTTAAGCAAGACATCACATAACTATGACTTTCTCTGCCGGCTTCCCAATTGACTTTATCAGAAGCTGGAAGGGAAAGGAGTCATGGGACCTCGGGAGGCTGCAACTGTTATAAGTGTGTGACAGTTGCCAAGCACCTGAGTCACCATGATGTAACAGCAGGGACATTGTTATGGTTATAAGTGCGAGGACCACACAGTGTTTTCAGTGCTGCCATAATATGGAACAGTTGCCAAATCAGTGATGTTAAATTGAGCACTTCCTGGATTTTCACCTGTCCAATTGCAGGTGGCCTTAGTGGGCCAGGAGCCCATCCTATTCTCTGGGTCCATCAGGGAGAACATCACCTACGGCCTACAAGGCTGCAGTGAGGAAGACGTGAGCAGAGCAGCGGAAGAAGCTGATGCCTTGGGATTCATCTGTGAGCTGGAAGGAGGCTTTGATGCAGGTGGGCAAAATCCATCCATCCCCCCTTGATTCATCCCATAAAACCCCCACTTTCCTCCCAGTAAACCCACCGGTCCCATTTCTTGGCTCTTCTGAAGTGAAATCCTGCTTGTTTTGTTGCAATATATACAGTAGTCCTTGGGTTAGGACCATTCCTTCGGCTATCGTTCCAAATTACAGTGGCACCAAACAAATGGAGGTTGCAACCAGTGGTGGGATTCAAATAATTTATTAAGCAGTTTCCTTGCCCCACCCACCACCACCCAGATGCCCTCGCTTCCCCCGAGCATTCAAAATCCAAGAAAGAAAACCTTAGACTCCATTGTTATAGAGCAGTGGTGGCTAATTTTTGGGGCTCCTGTGCCAAAAATTGTGTGTGCGCTTGCATGCTCTGGGAGGCCGAAAAAGGCCTTAAACTGGCCGAAAATCAGCTGTGAAGCGTGCGCATGAGGTGAATTTGCCTGAAGCTCGCGTTCCGGCACAAATGGCTGTGTGTGCCACCTCCTGGGATTTGCAAATACCTGTAGCCCAGGGGTCGCCAACTGGTGCTCCGTGAGAAAATTTTGATGGTCCGCAGAGAAATGTCACTCCTTAACCACCCCCCAAAGCAATTAATCCAGGCTGCGCGGGAACACAAGGCTGCGCCGCCCACATGGCCCGCGGGAACACAAGGCTTGTGTCGCTATCATTATGAACAACACGAGGTAGTGAGGGGAGGGGGGAAAGGGCGGAGGGAGGGAACTTGCCCCACACACCTAGTCTGGCCACTGGGCTGCTTCTTTCTTCTGCTTTTGGCTGCATGCAAGGAAAGCAGCAAAAGTCTTTCTTTCCCCCCCCAACAAACTCCACCAGAAATGAGTCTTTGGGACCTGGCAAGGCATCCTGCTCCAAGTGCGACAAGTCTCAAAAAGATTCATTTCTGGCAGAGTTTGGGGGAGACAAAGAAATACTTCTGTCTGTCTGTCTGTCTGTCTGTCTCTCTCTCTCTCTCTCTCTCCCCCCCCCTCCCGAGAACAGAGCTGGAGACTAAGCAATGTGGTCACATAGTATCAACCTTAAAACCACCTCGCTGTTGTGGTTCGCCGGCAGCAGGTGTGGACGGCTGAGGTCTCTCAGAGTGAGGACTCGGATGAGGGGCCTGTGTGTGATGCAGGGATGGAGCCAGGACTATCAGAGAATGGGATGCTGCCTGCGGAGCCTGTGGAGTCTGGCAGCAGTGATGCAGAGGACCCCGAGGAGCCTGTGCCCAGTGCGCATGGCCACAGGGCTGCTCAAAAGAAAGAGCAGCTGCAGCAGCACAAGTGACTCGGGAGTAAGGCTGCAAGGTGATGGCCTCTCCCTTAAGGGATAAAAGCCAGCCTTAAGGGGTGGGGTTCTTTGCAGGAAGCAAAGAAGTTCTTGCACTTCCAGTCTCGTAGTTCAGTCTATCCTGGTTTGGTGTTCAGAGACTTTTGGCTTTGAATATTTCCTTGCAATTTAATCTTGTGTTCCTGGCAGCCTTGCAATACCTTGACAGGGCTTGTTCTTATCTGGGACAATTAATTTTAATAGCACTTTACTCTGAATGAACGGAATTCACAGAGAGGCATTAAAAAGGTTTTGCTTTTATCTCTGTTTTGCGTTTGTTTGATTTGAACGAGGCTTGGGTCAGAACAATCGCTTAGCAATGAAAATTCCTGTCACAGTTGCACTTGTAACTTGAGGACTATCGGTAACGCTCCGGGTTACACGATCATTCTAATTGTAACAATATCAAACACTAATGCAGAAAAGAGAATTCAAAGAGCTGATTGCACCGTTGTGCCATTTCAAAAATCACAAATCCTAAAATCTCTTCTATAATTGTTAAAAAGTGCAGGGAGGTCTTCCCCTCCTCTGGACCTTTTGCACTGTCCAAATTTTATTTATTTATTTATTTCATTTGTCAATCGCTTACAAGATAATAGATATAAGTATAAACATGAGTAAGAATACAGGAAATAGGTACGAATAAATGGGACAATAGGACAGGGATGGTAGGCACGATGGTGCATTTATGCACCATTATTACGGTATCTCCCTCCCACTAGAAGTTGGGCTTCTAGTTTTGCCTTGTTTTTCAGCTGAGTGGCTTTGCCACCCCTTTAGGGCAACAAGATTTGGTCAGCATTGACTTCGCTCTTGATTTTCCTTGCTTGCCTTCTTTTGCAGAGGTGGGGGAGAAGGGGGGCCAGCTCTCCATCAGGCAGAAGCAACGGCTGGCCATCGCCCGGGCCCTGCTCCATGGCCCGAAGGTCTTGGTGCTGGATGAAGCCACAAGTGCCTTGGACCCCGAGAGTGACGCTGCAGTGAGTGTGGAGAATCCACGAGGGGGCTGGGATTGGATCTTGGCTGGAGTAGTTCAGGGCCGCTGAAGGGCTTCATCTGAATTTTTTTTTAAACAAGTTTTATTAATTTTAATTTTAAAAAACAATACACAAACAAACAAAACATAGAATAATAACATAGGACATCTTTTCTAAAAACAAAAACAAAAAAACAAATAGAACTGTTGTGAATCAATAAAAGTGAATAACCTAAATGCAAATTAGGGGTTGAAAACCTGCACACTTGGTTGGTCCTTATACAACAACTTGGGATTGGGCCAGAACTAGTCCCTGATTGGCCACTTTTGGGACTTTTCTTATTGGTTAGTAGTTTGAACTTGTTGCACATTTTCATTGGTTAATAAGGCAGCAGCTAACCCTATAAAAGGGTTACTGCTGCCCATAGCGGTTGCTCTGTTATGTTCTATTACTTATTAAAGAGTTGAAGTCACTGGTCAGATGTCTGGTCTCCATTATTCTCCATACATAACACTGGCGACGAGGGTGGGATGCGGAGACCGAAGAGCTGACTAACCTACAGAGCAACTAACAGAGCACGTGGTCGAACACGCACCATCAACGGCAACATGGCCAGCGGTGCCGTACCACCCGCTCCATTCAACCCAGAAACCGAAGAATGGGAGGCCTACATGGATTGGTTCCAGATGTTTCTGGAGACCAACAATTTGAAAGATGCGACAACCGGCAAAAAAAGAGCTATCTTTCTAACTCATTGTGGGCCAACCGTGTTTAAAATGGCAAAGTCGCTTGCCAAGCCAGCAGAGGTAAAAGAAATGGACTGGGACGTCCTCGAGCCATTACTATGGGCTCACTACGCGCCCACCGTGCCAACCTTAGTAAGAAGACACGAATATTACCAGAGGGACCAACGGAAGGGCGAAAGCCTTGCCAATTACATCGCGGACCTCCGGAACCTAGGAGGCCTCTGCGGGTTCGCAGACTTAGAAGAAGCCCTCCAGGACCGCCTGGTTCTGGGCTTAGAAGACGGCGCGATCCAGAGCAAAATTATGGCTAAGGGGGACATCAGCCTCACCGATGCCCTTAAAGAAGCCTCGGCAGCAGAGGCGACCAAGAAGTCGGCAGCCCAAATGCGCCGCACCAACGCACCGCTACGTAAACTCGCCACTGATACCCGCCGCTTGGAGAGACACCTGGTATCAACTCACCACGAAGACCTAGAGTCCCCGTCCGACAGCGATGAGGAAGAGGTCAACCGACTTGAACGGAGAGAGACCAGTCCACACAACACTCATTGCGACCGTGTGCCGGCTGTGGAGCCAATCACCCACGATCCGGCTGCAAATTCCTCGACGCACTCTGCCGCCATTGCGGGAGACGAGGTCACATCGCAAAGGTTTGCAGATGCAAACAGAACTCAAACCCCGACAGGCCGAATACCAGTCTTCCGGATTCTTGGCACACACCGAGAAAAATTGAACCACTCCTACAGAAACAAACCGTCCACCACTTCCACCAGGCGTGAAGAAACCCGGCGGGAAGAGACCCACCAAACAATCACCATAGGCCACGCTACATCCCTTGATGCCGGGAAAATCCGAGTAAAGGTCGCCATCGAAAACAAACCTTGCGTGATGGAGGTAGACTTGGGATCTTCCCTCTCGATGGTATCGTGGAAAACGCTCCAACAGCTCATTCCCACGATCCGCCGAGTAAGAATACAGGAAATAGGTACGAATAAATGGGACAATAGGACAGGGACGGTAGGCACGATGGTGCACTTATGCACCATTATTACAGTATCTCCCTCCCACTAGAAGTTGGGCTTCTAGTTTTGCCTTGTCTTTCAGCTGAGTGGCTTTGCCACCCCTTTAGGGCAACAAGATTTGGTCAGCCTTGACTTCGCTCTTGATTTTCCTTGCTTGCCTTCTTTTGCAGAGGTGGGGGAGAAGGGGGCCAGCTCTCCATCGGGCAGAAGCAATGGCTGGCCATCGCCGGGCACTGATCCGTGACCCGAAGGTCTTGGTGCTGGATGAAGCCACAAGTGCCTTGGACCCCGAGAGTGACGCTGCAGTGAGTGTGGAGAATCCACGAGGGGCTGGGATTGGATCTTGGCTGGAGTAGTTCAGGGCCGCTGAAGGGCTTAATCTGAATTTTTTTTTAAACGAGTTTTATTAATTTTAAAAACAATACACAAACAAACAAAACATAGAATAATAACATAGGACATCTTTTCTAAAAACAAAAACAAAAACAACAACAAATAGAACATCTTATTTAAAGACAGGATCATTCCAAATTATCACATTTCCATACCAGCACAGTTTAATATGTATATTCATCTTATCTGTTCAACTTCATATCTTTTCCCAACTTCTCTTTATTTCTCCCTTTCCTTCTATTCAATTATATTTCTTTTGCCTTAAATTGTATATATTCATTATATCCATCTGTCTTATTTAAAATTTCATTGTTCTCTTCCAACATTCTTCTAACGTTTTGGTAAACAAACAAAACACAAAACATAAATACATAAAACTTCTTTTTGGAAAGCGGCTTACCCCGGGTAACATCTTTTGTACAGACATAAATCAAATTCATGCTCACTAATATACTATTTCATATCTTATTTAACATTCTATATTTTCTATATATTTTCTCTCTTCATTCACTCTCTTAATTCTATTTTATTTATTTCATCTCAGTTTAAATAATTATACTTGCATCTTTTGTCCGTTCTCTTTCAATTATCTATTTTTCTTTTCTTTCTAATACAATATTTCTCCTGTAATGACTGGTTGAAGTATGACAACTTTTTATCTTTCCCCTAAATTTAACACTTAAAATAATACATACTTTCCATAATGATTCTGCTTAGTACATTCTAAGTATCACATTTTAGAATAATAAAACAAAAAGAAAAAAGAGAATCAAGTTTATAAAATAGTAAAGACAATATTCCATAGAAAGTTAAACTCTATTGTTAAGTCTTAAACATTTTTATACATTCCCTTTAATACTTTATTAACTCATATAATATTTCAGTTTTCTAACTTAATTTCAAATACTAATATCTACAATACAATCTTATGTACTTTTGCAGAATCATTTTTTAAAGTTATAGTTTACCCTTTATCTCTGAAAAAAACCTGTCTTTTAACATCTTGTTTTGAACCTTTATGACTTCTCTTTCCCTTTTCCCTTCCTTTCTTATCAATTCTAGCCTTTTTACCCCGCTAGATTTCCGGTTTGCAAGGCTTCGGCGGCGGCATGAATCCGATCGTGCGCGGTCCCTGCTGCGCTCGCCACCGAAGTGCCTCCGATCCATTTTGATCTGGAGGATATGGTTGCCCGTAGAGGCAGCCGAAGAGAGAGGAGATCCGGACAGGGCTTGGGGGTATCGCAAACCCCCTCCTCAGCCGGCACAACTCCTTTTTCCCTAGGCGGTGGAGCGGCGGTCAGTAATGGCCGCCACAAAGAAGCCTGCAGCCGGGTAAGATTGTGCAGGAGGAAGTTGGAGAAAGTGAAAGTTTTTTGGCTGAACCGGGACAGCAAGGAACCTTGAAATACCCTGGAAATTTAATTGTTTGAAGGACACATTGTTTCCCAAGGAGTGTGAAAGCGGCGGAAGAAGATTTAAAAGGGAAAGTTATTTTTCTCACTCTCCCTCCCCATGGAAATAGCTGATGGAAATTTGAAATTGGAAAAAAGAACTTTTTTTTAAAGATTGTATTGAAGGAGACTGCTTGGAGTTTATAAGATCAGAAATAAGTGCCAATTAGACTTCTAAAAATTTACTTTGGAACTGTGTAACTGAATTCTACCCCAAGAAGAAAAAATATAAAAAGAAGAAGGTGCTAAATGAAACAATTTGTTCTGATGTGGATTGCTTTGTGACTTTGGGATTTTTGGGAACTATTTCTTGAAAGACTAAAAACATTTGGGTTGTTTTTAAGGGAAAAAAATGGCATTATCAGTTGAAGAATTACAAATGGAATTTCAAAAGCTAAAAGAAGAGGAACAAGAAGGCAAGGGCTCTTCTGGATCTATTTTTCATTTTTTAGAAATGGCGATTTCTACCTACCAAGAAATACAACAACAAGGAAGGTGGGATGGAGAAGAACAAGCCATCTTTAATGAACAGATAATCTTAGTTGAGGAAGAAGAGAGAAAGGAGGGAAATAAAATGGAGAATTCAGAACCTAAAAAAGCAACCAAGAAAGGGAAAAATAAGATGAAAAATTCATATAATGTCAGAAAGCAACAGAAAAGAGAAACACAACAGAGAGGGAAGATTAAGAGAGTGGAGTTTGAGGACTTAATCTGAATTTTTAATCTGAGGTGACAGCATAGGAA
The DNA here is from genome assembly GCF_049901735.1 of Notechis scutatus. Classification (NCBI taxonomy): domain Eukaryota; kingdom Metazoa; phylum Chordata; class Lepidosauria; order Squamata; family Elapidae; genus Notechis; species Notechis scutatus. Next base: position 27,136,326 of record NC_142010.1, on the reverse strand, counting down.
AACTGGGTTTATTTGACTGGAAGTATCGTAATTTCTTCCAAGTTTGCTAAATCTCTGGTTCCGGTAACCAACACAGAGTAGATCTTGGAACATTCTCCTAGGCCATGCATATTTGCCTTCATTTGGGTGGTTTTCCAGGCTGCAAAAGGCTTGGGGCCAAACTCTATTGCAGTGCTGGAGAAGCACTTTTCAGTGCAAATGTGAGGGAGCTTCTATTTAGTGCCATGATGGCGAACCTATGGCACACGTGCCACAGATGGCACACAGAGTCATTTGTGCGGGCACGTGAGCCCCATCCAAACTTACCTGCACTGAGCATGCGCGCAGCTCCCAACTGATTTTTGGCCCGTTTGAGGCCATTTTCGCCCTCCCAGAGGCTTGAGGAAAGCCTTAGAGCCTCGGGAGGCTGAAAAATAGGCCTTCCGGAAATACCAGAAGTGCCAGAACGGGCCCGTTTTTCAGCCTCCCAAGGCTGCAGAGGATTCTTTTGAGCCTCTAAGAGGGTGAAAAAGGCCTCCCCTGAGCTCCGGAGGCTGAAAACGGGCACTTCCGATATTTTCGAAAGGCCCATTTTTCGGCCTCCCAAGGCTGCAGAGGCTTCTTTCGAGCCTGCGGGAGGGCGAAAACGGCCTCAACAGGCCGAAAACCAGCTGGGAGGTGCGCACATGCACAATGCAGGTAAGGGGTTCGGGGCGGGGATGTTGTGCACACATGCGCAAGGGGGGCAGGGTGCATTGCATTGTGGGTGCCAGCACAGGTGTGTGTGCTATCGCACACGCACGCACTTTCAGCACACCACAACAAAAAAGGTTCGCCATCACTGATCTAGTGCTTCTAAGGAGGTCAGGATTTCCTCTGGATCATTACTTCCTTTTCCAGATCCAGCGGTCTGTGCAGACCAGTGGAGCCCGGATGGTGTTGGTGATTGCTCATCGGATGCAGACGGTGGAGAACGCAGACAAGATTGTGGTGCTGGAAGGAGGAGAGATTGTGGAAGAAGGGACTCACACGGAGCTGATGGGCCGGCAAGGCCCCTATTATAGATTGGTGGAAAGGTCCCAGGCGGAGTGACTTCCGGAGTTGCAACGGAGACGCTCGGCCACAGGATCCACTGCTTTTGTAGATGCCAAATGCATGATTGGTTGGGGAAATAGACAACAGCATTCTCTTAGGGCAGCTCTTGGCCAGTCAAGGGTTGCTGAATTGCACCCATTTGGAGGAAGAGGAGGCTGTCTTTCTCATCTGGGCACAATTCAGGTGGTGTTAAGTAGCAACTTGGGCCCTGGAAACTCCATAGTGAAAGGTGCACAATCCCGTTTCAAGCAACTGTTTTGTTTATCAATGACAACAATACCCCAGATTTTCCCCTGTTTAAATTTAGTATGTGAGACCTTTTTGTACAACCTCCTCTTTTGTCACACTTTTTAAGATTGGTTGCAGAAACTTGACTTCCTCTTTGTTTTGCTAAATAAAGTATCTCTGCGTCGTTCAAGTTTGTACTACTGAAGGTGATGTTTCTATGGAAAACAGAGTAATGGCTTTTAGTTCAACGGAAATAGGCAATGAAAAAATCTAATTGTATATTTCTATATTTTTATTATTAAAATGCAACAGTAAAAGATTGAAGGAATATATGTGTCTGTTTCCTGTTTTTTGCTGTACTTCAAAATGAGCCTCTTCTTGTTTTGAGCTTCCCTTGAATGGAACTTTCCGTTCCTCCATTTTGCACACATAACAATTACAGTCTATAGCTCCGAGGGCAATTGTTCAGAATTAAGAGAATAACAGAGCTGGAAGGGAATTTGGATGTCTTCTAGTCCACTGAGGAGAGGGGTGGAAAGGGCAGAGGGGAGAACTTGCCCCACTCACCCCACGCAACTCACCTGGCCTCTGGGCTGCTTCTTTCCGCTTCTTTCTTCTGCTTTTGACTTCACACAAGGAAAGCAGCAAAAGTCTTTCTTTCTCTCCCCCAAACTCCGCCAGAAATGAGTCTTTGGAAACTTGCAAGGCACCCTGCTCGTTTCTGGTGGAATTTGGGGGAGAGAAAGAAAGACTTTTGCTGCTTCTGCTGCTTTCCTTGCATGAAGCCAAAAGTCTCTCTCTCTCTCTCTCTTCCCCTGAGAATGGAGCAGGAGACGGTATCCTGCGATCCCAAATAAAGAATGATCGATTGGTAGGAAAACGGGGTGGGGGCTTTTCCTGCAGACTTTTTGGGGGATTTTCCCAGGGTCTCGGGTCTGCGGGATTTAAAATTATGAGTTTGGTGGTCCCTGATGTCCAAAAGGTTGGCGACCCCTGTTCTAATCCAACCCCCCTGATCAAACAGGAGACCCTATACTATTTCAGACAAATAGTTGTCCAGTTCTCTTTTTAAAAGCCTCCAGTGATGGAGCACCCACAGCTTCTGAAGGCAACTTCTGTTCCATTGGTGTATTGTTCTGTCAGAAACTTTCTCCTCAGTTCCAGGTTTCTTCTCTCCTTCATTGGTTTCCACCCATTGTTTCTTGTCTTGGCTTTAGGTGCTTTGGAGAATAGCTTGACTCCCTCTTCTTTGGGGCAGCCCCATTAGAACACTGAGCACATATACACGCAAAACCATCCGCTCTTCCACCCCCTCTGCCAGTCTGCCAAGGTGAAAGGGTTTTAAGGAATCTGATAAAATGGACTGGATCTTTCCCCGTCTAAATGATTACATACACTGCTCTTAGTATGCTGTAAGGTTTTTGTTGCTCTTGACCATATTAAAGAAACTTATGCCATCTTAGTCATCCCTGGCATTTGGAATTGATCAAGACATCAAACCCTGGATATTTCAGTCATGGACATTGACTGCAAGAATTATTACATATCACTGAAAGGAGGTATAGTTAATCTCATTTAACAACCCAAATTGGAACGGGCAACTCAGTCATTAAACAAAGCAGTCTGTCAAAGGTCCGACTAGCAAACCCCCCAAAAAAGGAACTCTCAGGGCCATTGAATCCCAAAAAGTAAAACTTTTATTGAATTCACCATGTCGGAATTGAAGAAGCAAAACCAGTTCTGATTTTCCCGTGTGAAAGTTTGCTCAGTTAAACAAGAGGCTCCCTTGGTTCCCGTTATCCAATTGTAAAACTACTTTTTGTTATGGGAACAGTCCACTTCTCCATCAAACACCTGCAGTTGTGACCTTGGCGTTGTGCAAGTTCTCGTCCTCTGAGGACGGCGTCTAGGCACCCCGTTTCCTCCCTGCGCATTCCACCCCTCCCCTCTTTTCATTGGCAAGTTGAATAGCGATAGAAGTTAGAAGGCAATAAAGCGATTCAATCTTGACACAGTCATTAAATGGGGTTTTTCCCCCCCCCCAGGAAAGAGGCAAAGAAAACTTTCACACAATTATTTTTTTTCTTTAGGTGTCTACTTATAATTTTCCAGTTCTTGAACCGCAATCCTTAAAGTGATCAAGGAAGGACATGACTAAGGCTCTACCACCAACCCACTGGGACATTATTTCTTTTGGACTTTAGATCAGGCTGAACCACGCTGGCCTTTCTTCTTTCAGGCGTCCTTGAGATCGGGAGAGAGTTCAGTCCGTGAGTTTGTTTGTTCATATCCCGCTTTTATCATTTTCAGGAAGAGCTCAAGGCTGAGGACACAAATAACACTCTTTGCTTGTCCTGTTTTCCTCACAACAACCCTGTGGAGACACGATGACTGGCCCAAAATAACACAGCTGACTCTCGTGCCTGAGGCGGGACTTGAACTCACTGCCTCCTGAGTTCTAGCCTGGTGCCTTAAGCATTACAGGTGGTCCTGTAAGTCTGTAAGCTCTGTAGTCATCCCGTCGTCTCACTGCAAGGACAAAAATCAGTGAAAGCTCAAAAGAATCCACTAGAGATCATCCAAACTCTCTCTCTGTAGGAGGAAGAACCCCAGGAGATACTTCACAGACCCTTTGTCCCATTTATAAAGACAGAAACATCTTCAAAATACAAATGTATCCCCTGATTTGACCCAAGAGAGACCTGCTGCCTCCAAGATGGATGGAGGGGAATTGGGGGAAGGAGCAGCAGCAGCAGCTGGGAGGGGAGGAAGGTTTTCATGGAAATCCTTCTCTGCTGCTCTTTGACCAAATTCTTCGAAAGGGACAGAACTGGGAAGCCTCTTCCCAACTCAGAAGAAGACAGGACTGCCTGAATCTCAGACTCAGCTGAATGGAGACGGGAGTCCCAGCGAGAGGCTGAGATCTCAGAGGGCTACGAAAACAGGACAGAAGGAAGCCCAGAAGGAGCTCCCCAAAGGGGGTCCTTCCATCACCCCCCCCCTCAAAAAAAGATACTTACTGAGGAATACCAGGATCCCAGCAATCACACCCACCAGGACAAGAACAGCCACAACGCAGCCGATGATGATCCCCAGGTTGGATTTTGGTTCTGAATTGGGAGAAAGAGCAGATCATTGAAGGAGAAGCCCAAACAATCTTCCCAAGAGAGACCCCAAGAAGGGAAAGCTGGAAATTCCCCAAAATTAAAATCTGCATGAGCTCATTTTTGTGTCCCTCTCAGGGTACCATGAAGGCGCCTTGCTAACCGTTGTTAGAGGACGTGTCCTCCTGACGCTGCCTTCTTCTCCCACCAGCCCAGCATGAAGGCAGCTGGATTCCTCTTTGGCTTTTCGACTCAAAAGCAGCCCTTTGCCACCTTGTGACTCTCAGCAGCTTACAAAACAAAAACGTCCCCAACACAATAAAATAAACAAAATTTGTTAAACAAACAGATTTTGGGAATTGGGCAGATCTGTGTTTGCATTTTATTATTTAAAGTAAAATAGTTCATATCACCTAGACTTTTTTTGTAAGTACACACTTTCATTTCTTTGGCCAGTCCAAAGAAAATTGTATTTTGTGCTTCCAGAACGTCAGCATGAAAATGGAAGAGGGTGATATCCAGCTTCTGGACGGACCCACAAATGGCAGAAATAGAATAATGGAATAACAGAGTTGAAAGGGACCTTGGAGGTCTTCCAGTCTGACCCCCTGCTCAAACAAGAGGCCCTAAACCATTCAGGACAAGTGACTCTCCAATCTCCTCTTAAATGCTTCCAGTGACGGAGCCCCCACGACTTCTGAAGGGAAGCCATTCCTCTCATGAATTGTCCTCCCTGTCAGGAAATTTCTCCTCAGTTCTAGGTTGCTTCTCTCCTTGTTTAGTTTCCACCCATGGCTTCTTGTCCTGCCCTCAGGTGCTTTGGAGAATAGCTTGACTGCCTCTTCTTTGTGGCAGCCCCTGAGATATTGGAACGTATCATGTCACCCCCAGTCCTTCTTTTCATTCAACTAGAAATGCCCAATTCCTGCAACTGCTCTTCATAGATTTTAGCCTCCAGGCTCCTAATTATCTTTGTTGCCCTTCTCTGCCCTTTTTCCAGAGTCTCAACATCTTTTTTATATCGTGCAAACCAAAACTGCATGAAGAATTCCGTGGATGGTCTTACCAAGGCATTATAAATTGGTATTGCTTGGGGGGCGGGGGAAAGCAGGTTTGAGGAGGGAATTTTAAATTTAAATTTCTCTTGCACAAAATTCAGGATTCCCATTGAATAGCAATCATTCCACTTGTGAATTTGGTGCTTGCTATAAAGAACAACAAAAATAAAAGGAATATTTTATTTTGCCTGGGATATCAGCATAACAATTACATTTGAATATTTCTTGTATCTTGGTGACAATCATCAATAAAAAAAATTGAATTTGAATTTTGCAACTTTGGAAGTCCAGTGTACGTTAAGGACACTTCTGAGCATATACAGAACTCTTTGAAAGAGGGCTTTTTTCCTTGGGTTTTATGCTGAGCCTCAGGAATTCACCTATCAGATCATAAAATAAGGTTCAACTTCTTTCTTAGAGAAGCAACACACAGTGACTTTTTGACCTTTAAAGCAGGAAACCCTGTTAGTCTCTGATGACAATAAAACTCAGACTTCTTAGCCTCTTTTCTGACTCCTGATGCATCAGTCCAGCCACTCTCTGCATTTCCTGAAGTCGGCTGCACTTCATCCATTTTAGTCAAAATTTAACCTTCAGAAAAGGGGCAACCAGATTCCTCCTGATTCTTGTACTTTAGGAATTGTGAACAAAAGGAAATCTATTTCTGGTGCTGGGGGCAAGAAACAGGGAAGGCCTAAGAGAGGATCTGAGGGCATTTCATGAGGATTGGCCAACTCTTGTGATGGGATTCTGTAGTTTCCATCCCCTGAAGTCAGTTCTGTGGTCTGGTCCCTGCAGCTGCACCAAACTCAAACACTGGAAAAACCAATGGATGAAAGCTCAGGTTTGCTCACACCTGGACACATCTGGGGCCAGATTCCCCTCCCACCACCTCCCAGCCTGCCAAAGAGCCCAGCCTTCCCCTCCCTGCAGCCTCTCACCTTCCAGGGCCAGGTCCAGAGGCTCCTGCAGGCCGTCGTGCTCCACGTGGCACCGATAGCGGCCCCTCTCTTTGGGGTCGATCCGGATGCTGAGCCAGTAGTGGTAGGTTGATGCGTTGCTGGTCCCACTGCAGGGATGGGGAGTCAGCTGGCAGCCCACGCCCGGACCGACTGCCCGGACGGGCTTCTCTCGCAGATGCAATGATGACAAAGACACAAAGGCATGTCCTTGGGGGAGAGGAAGCCCCGAGCAAAGTTTGCTCCTCTCTTTTATTGTGCAAGTTTAGGGTGGGGTTTAGGGTGTATGAGGAAACATTCCTTTTGGGTACATTTGACCATATAAGGCTATGTATTTGCATAGTTGACCATATAAGGTAACTGACCATATAAGGCATACTGACCATATAAGGTAATACCTATGTTGACCAATCATAGCTTTACACATGTTGTTAGTTGTTTTGTTACCTGGCTGACTATGTTGACCAATCATAGCTTTACACGTTACCTGGCAGATATGGTATCATTGGATCATTGGGTGATATCGCAACATCTCCTCTGTTTTTATTTTATTTTAAGGGCTATATACTCACCATCCTCACTATTATGTCCAGTCTAGGTCCTCCGACTCATCCTGTCATAGGTTCATGAGAATTCGTGGTTCCCCTTTAGCAGCATCTTTGGTGAACTCGTTATCAGAGTTATCGGAATCCGAGGAGAATTGTAAGAGGGCCTTTTTCTCTATTAGCGCATTAATTTGTTTTTGTTTTGAGTTTAAATCCGAATCAATTTGGCCAAATTTTCTTTTAAGGATTTCTAAGAATTTACCTATCACACATGGTCCAATGGTACATACCAATAAGAGAAGGATAAGTGGACCAGCTATAGCAGATAACAATGTTGTTAACCATGGGGAAAGGTTAAATAGTCCTTGATACCAGGTATGTTGTGAAGCTCGTTCCCTTTCTCTTTCCTTTAATCTGGTGTCTAGTTCTTTCATGGAATCTAGGACAACTCCTGAGCTATCAGCATAGAAACAACACTCTTCTTTAAGAGCAGCACATAGTCCCCCTTGTTTTAAAAACAAGAGGTCTAGGCCTCTGCGGTTTTGCAAGACCACCTCAGATAAAGAGGTAAGAGAAGTTTGCAAGGCAAGAATGGATTTTTCGACCCTTCTAAGATCTTCATCTATGGTGGCACTTAACTGTGTTATGCTTTTATCATTTACAACCAAAGCTGATATGCCTGTTGCTGCACCTGTAGCACCTAAACCTAGCAGCACAGATAAGGTAAGAGCTGTGACAACTTCTCGTTTAGCTCGTAGGTGGTATTGTTGAGGTTCTAAAATGGAAACAAAATCTTCAGAATCATATACATCAATTTTTGGCAACAGCTGGACCTGAATACAGAATGATTTTTTTGCTAATAATACATCTCCGTGGACACATGCAGTTAAACCTGTAGAGCAAGCCCAAACAGAGTTATTTCCAGGAATAAAAAATTGGCCTTGGAGGCGTTTTGTGATATTGCCACCAGATGTGGTGAATACCTGGTTGTAACCTTCAATTGAAAGGCCGGTTCTTTCTTTGGGTAGATAAAGTTCACATTTGTGTCTGTGGGTGGCATTAAGGCAGTATTGTGAATAATTAGTAGGTATGTGGCCAAGACAGCAACCTTGACCAGTGATGGCCGTGATAGTGAGAGAGCTATTCCTCCATCGGCAATTATTATCAGAAGTAGAATTGGAAATAGGTTGGGAAGAGCCGATGGCTTCATAAAAAGGGGGGTTTGAAGACAAGCAAAGCCAACAGTGCTGAGAAATGGAGGAATCTTGAGAGTGATTCAATAATGCGTGAGCAGAAGCAATGAGGGATACCAGTGGGTTCTGGGCATTTGTTAGGGGTTTCAAAAATCCAGATTGGATTTGGTTAGCATTGGGTCCTATAGATAGGGATGGGGAAACATGAACATGGCGTTGTATATAGAAGACATTCCCATAATGATATCCAGGCCACCTGGCATAAATGCGACCTCCCCACTTTGCCCCAGTGTCCCAAATGTTACTTCGTTTTCCTTCGGCCGTAAAGGAGACAGTCACTGGATTACATTTGGACCATTTGTTTTTGTCTGCCGTACATCGTATATCCTGGGTGGTTCTGGTAAGTGTGATGAGATCATTGTTCAAAGGAGGTGTCCAAGAGATGTAACCAGTTGAAACACAGGACCAGGATTTACAATAGTAATCAGAAATTCCTCCACAGGTGTAAATATGTTCTGCATCAGCAATATGTCCTGGGCATACATACAGGTAATGGTATTTAACAACACTGTGGCTAGGGGTAGGGGCATCAGTGAGACGAGAGTAGGCAATCTTACCTAGAATCATTTCAGCAAAATCAAAATGTAATTTAGGAAAATAGGAAAAAATCATAGTGTAGTTAGTTGTGGAGCTGAGTATTTGTCCATAAGCGTCCTTGATTGTCCATGTAATGTTGTAGGGGCGATGAGCGTTGTCATGAGATGATGAAAGTATGACTTCAGGAAGGAAGCAGCAGCAAAGAAGCAAGAGGATCTTCATCCTGGTCAGTGGAGGCGCCTTTTGGAGAGGAAGTGGAGAGCGAGGGGTCACGGTGGTAGGGACGAACACACCTGGCAGGGATCCAGAGTACTGCGTTCAGGGAGTTGGACAGCGGCGTAGCCTCGTCCCCAGGTGATCAGCTCAGCAGGTCCCTTCCACGCAGGATCAGGCAATTGCCTATAATAAACAAGTGGTCTCGAAGCGGGAACAGGTGGTTTAGTAAAATGTCGAGATGCAGCAGACAGGGGAGGGGTGCCAGTGAGATTGAGGAAGTTAAGTGTATACAGACAAACATTCAAAACATTTTGTAATGCCGGGAGGCTAGGGGGCCTCTAAGGCCTTTTGACCCCATGTATCGTTGTAATGCCAATTTTAAGGTTTGATTACCTCTTTATGGATAATGGACCAATGATGGCAAAATTCAGAGAATGAGAGCTGATATAGGCTGGTCCATTATCTGTTTTTAGAATTTTTGGCGATCCCAGCACTACGAAGGTCCGAATACAATGATTAATAACATGCTTTGACGCCTCTCCCCTTTGAGGGGTGGCCATAATAAACCCTGAATAGGTGTCAACAGACACATGAAGGTATTTCCAGGGTGCAAAAGGCTGAAATTGCGTGACATCCATTTGCCAGGTGTCACAAGCATCAGTCCCTCTAGGGTTGATACCTTGGGGGTAGTTCTTTGCTTGAAGACTACATGTGGGACATTGTTGTATAATTGCTGTCGCTTCTGCCAAAGAAATGCCAAATTGTTTTACCAGAGCCTTTTTGTTTTGATGAAAGTAACTATGACTTTCCCCTGCAGTTAGAGGGGAAGGTTGGGGTGACTTAACAGTGATAGGAAGTAATTTACAAGCAGCATCAGCTACCTGGTTTCCTTCTGAAAGGAAACCCGGAAGCTGCTGGTGACTGCGTATGTGGGCCACGAATAGGGGGTGCACTCTGGATTGAATGAGTGTTTGCAGTTGAAGTAACAGTGTCATTAATGATGGTTGTAGAGAAGGAGACAGATATGCTTCAAAAATATGCAAAACCAATTGGGAGACATATAAACTATCCGTTATGATATTGATTGGTTGAGTGGGAAATGACTCTAAGGCTAAGTTGAAGGCAGCCAATTCAGCTTGCTGTGCTGATGATTGTGGCTTAGTCAATTGTTTGTGCCAGGTAGTTTGATCGAACCAGACACAAGCACCATGAGTTTTAGAGCCATCAGTAAAAACTGTGATGGCTTGAATTAGTGGAAAAGCAACTACTGGAGAGGAAAAGGTAATAGGTACCATTTTTATTAGCTGCAAACGGGGGTCAGAAGGGAGATGGCAAGAGATGGGACCAATCCAATTCTCCAGAGCGTCCTGCAATACATCTGACGTCTGAAAAAGGGGGTCCCATTGAGAGAGTTTGAAAGGAATGTGTATAGCTTGAAGATCATGACCGAGCAAAGCCTTGGCTCGGTGACGTCCCTTGATACAAAGCAGAGCGAGCTGAAGTGAACCAGAGTGGGTTGAGAAGGTAAAGACAGAGAGTTTTACTCAGAAAAGCGATGGGCTGGTATGGCCCCTCCCTTTCTCTAGTATTTTGGTGAAATCAATCTATGTTCTCTGGAAAGGCCAGCCCACTAGGGGTCGCCCTCCCATTTCTTTTTTCCTTGCTGCTTTCTTAGAGTTTACTTTTCAAACATCCAGAATTCCCCTCATTGCATTCACAGACACACACATCCTTCTCAATTTGCACACACATCTTTCCTCTTCCAACTCATCTTTCTCTTTTTCCTCAGGTTTCCAATCCTATTCTCTTCTATTTCTAGCAAGGGAATTGATGCCATTACCAGCTCTATTTCCCCTGTAGCTTTCCAGATTGTCACATCAATCCCTTCAGCTAACTCCAGAGGCCTCTTCAAAGCCTCTTTCCTTCCTCCAAACAACACATCCACAAACCATCTCTCTACTTCCTTCTTCCACCTTTATCATCAAATCTACATGCAACAAACAATCTTAGCTTCCCACTCCTGTCTTCTCAAGTACACCAGAAATTGTGGAAAAGCAGAACAATAGGGTAGCAAGACATTATTTACATAGTGTTAACACATGGTAGAGTTTTAGCAAAAGATTCCATTAATCAATAATGAGTTTTGTGTTAAGTTGAGACATAAGATCACGGTCCCACAGGTTAGTATGTAATGGAAGAGCCAAGGGTTGGAGGTAGGCAGTCCCCGAACGGCTGGGGCAGTTTCCAAAGGCCAATCGTCCGGCCACTCAGCCGTTCGGAGGACACCTACGTCAGAGACCCGAAAAGACTTTGTTACAGATTGTGAATTGTAACAGAGATGTTAGGAGCATAGAAGCCATCATTTGCCATTCAGAGAAAAGAATATTATGATTATTAGAAATGTTTTCTAACAAGGTTCTAACATAGGGTGACTTAAGGCCATATTTGGCAGTGGCAAATTTGAGTTCTTTCATGAGATCCCATTCCATAGGGACATACTGAGGGGCAGGATTTCCCCCTCCTGCCGCTGGGACTTGAAGGATCATGGGGAAGCAAGAAAGATCTTCAGCATTAATCTTCCCATTAGCTAAAGCTTCCTGAAAGGTGTTACGAAGCAAGGGGGGAGGGGTATTAGAGGGGATGGAGTCAGGTTTTGTAAGGGAAGATTTTGAGGCTGAAAGGCTGTAGGGAGGGGGAGGGGGGGGAGGAGGGGAAGAGGAATGCGAGGAATGTAAGGCAGGATATAAGGTTTTTGTTGAAGGGGAGGAGGGAGCGGGGGAGAAGAGGAGATGGGTGAAATTTCTGCTGGAAGAGGAGAGGGGGAATTAAGGGGGAGGAATGAGAGGAATGTAAGGTTTTTGTTGAAGGGGAGGAGGGAGGGGGGGGGGGGAGCATTTGAAGACAAAGAAGAGGTGGGTGAAATTTCTGCTGAAAGAGCAGGGGGGAATTAGAAGGCAAAGGAGGAGGAGGGAGAGAATCCTGTTGATTCGAAGTTGAATCAGAAGGATAAAAAATGTCGATCGCAGCCATGAGCGCTCTCCAGGTACAGAGAATATGTGGCGCTGCCCGAGGAGGTTGATGGATCCATTTCCCAATTTTCTCCCATGTGGAGCGTTTAAGAGTGCCATCCTCGGAGTAGGCTGGGCAATGTTTTTGAAGATAGAGGAGGAAAGATATTATAGCTTTCCTTGAAAGAGGAAAGACTGTCATGCCATTAGTTCTTTGCAGAGCATTGGCCTTCCTGACTAAAAATGAAGTTCATCCACATGCTTGGACAGAACTTTGGAAATTGGAGAGCCCATACTTACAAATGCGCTTTACCGTTGCCGGTGTTGTAGTACAGGAGTCAGGGCAACGCCTCCCTAGAAAAAGGAGCGAAGAAGGGGACGTATCGTAGAAGCGATCACGTCGGGGTCACCAGTTTGATGCGTTGCTGGTCCCACTGCAGGGATGGGGAGTCAGCTGGCAGCCCACGCCCGGACCGACTGCCCGGACGGGCTTCTCTCGCAGATGCAATGATGACAAAGACACAAAGGCATGTCCTTGGGGGAGAGGAAGCCCGAGCAAAGTTTGCTCCTCTCTTTTATTGTGCAAGTTTAGGGTGGGGTTTAGGGTGTATGAGGAAACATTCCTTTTGGGTACATTTGACCATATAAGGCTATGTATTTGCATAGTTGACCATATAAGGTAACTGACCATATAAGGCATACTGACCATATAAGGTAATACCTATGTTGACCAATCATAGCTTTACACATGTTGTTAGTTGTTTTGTTACCTGGCTGACTATGTTGACCAATCATAGCTTTACACGTTACCTGGCAGATATGGTATCATTGGATCATTGGGTGATATCGCAACAGTAGGTCCCATCCGCGTTGGGGGCCAGAAACCCACTGAAGGTCTCCTCCTTCCAGACCTCCCCGTCCCTCGTCCAGGAGGCATCGATCTCCCTAGGGTAGAAGCCATCCAGGCGGCAGATGTGCGTCTCCATCCCATCCTCCAACTCTGTCTTGCCTCTCACCATCACCCTTGGGGGCTCTGCAGAAACGGCACCCCCAGAATTAACTCTCAGCCCCTCCAGAGCTTGGAAGGGGGGGGTGAGAAACGTGGAGGGGCAGGAAAATCTCCCAGCACTTAGTTGTAACCGCAGGATTTATACTTCACACCTGCAGCATCTCCAAAAGTTTTAGGAAATGCTCCAAATCTGGAAAATGCTCAACCACAAGAACTCTTGATTTTCCCAAATTGAGGGTCCAAGGAAATTCCTCTCTGACTGCTTTTAACTCTGACTGATCTTGGGCTGCTCCCTTCAAGGGAGGGAGAGTGGAGATGGTCTTTTAAGTTCCCTTTCAAGACAACCACAACAACACAGAAGTTGCTCCCTACTTCTTGGTTCCTCTTCTTCTCCCCAGAATCTGAGGCTGCTCCAGGCCTCTTTCCAAGGGACACAACCACAATGTTATGAGCAAGAGAGCCAGAATCAAAGCCAAAAGGGGCTCAGGGCTTTTGGAATTTCTCACTGATCTATTTGGAAAACAGATTTTGTCTCTCAAAGGGGGGGAGGGCAGAGGGAGGTGATGCCAATGGAAGAGAGAGAAGGTCCTCCCTGGCAGGGAGGGGCTGTTGGCAATCTGAGGGGGGTGGATTCCCCCTTGATCCTAATCTCAACCAGCTGATCCTGGAGGGATCAAAGAGCCAAGAGGGGAGGGGTGGTCTAGATGCTGAATTAATAACAAATCACAGGAAAAGGTTATAATGTGATCCCCCTGCGGGGTGAGGGGGTGTTCCTGAAGGTGGGGAGGGGGCCGTTTTGAGGAAAGAGTCACTAAGTCAGAATTGAGGGAACCTGTTTGAGGTTTAAGAGAAAGATCTACACAAACTATGGGGTTATCCCCCCACCCTGGAAAGAGAACCCCTCATCCGTGGGCTTCTTTGCCCAAGTGGGGGCTCTGATGATGTCTTAGGAAGGGCAGAAGAGGAGCCCCCACAGTGGTGGCCATGGGAGGTGCCCCAATCAGGTGCAAGACTGGGAGGGAGCCCCCTGTGGGATGTGGGGGGGAAGGAGAGTTCATGGGGGGAAATTAGGGGAGCCCATCACTCTTGACTACAGTTTGGCTAATGGGGGTTTCCCTGAGTAGCCCCAAATGGTGGCCTCATGGTGGGCAGTGAACAGGACACCCTGAAGGGCTTTTCCTGCCAGGGAGAGGCTGCATTTCCTGGTCCACCGAATGGCTGCCTGGCAATGGGAACCAAACAGGGCTTCCCGTGTCCTGCAAGAGGGGCTGGAAGGGGAGGAGGAGGATTCCCACCAGGGCAAACAGGCTCCAGACAAGGGACCCAAAGGGGCTGAAGGTGTGAGAGAAATCCGGCCATGAAGGAGGAAAGTCCAGCCTGGATCCAGATGCTCACCTGTCCTCGGCAGCGTCTCATTCCCGCACGACAGGTACTTCTCCAGCCACTCAATGCAGGTTTCCTCCAGGTAGGCTTTGTTTCTCTCATTCCATCCTGGAATAGCATCCCATGTCCTCTGGGTGATCTGGGCCTGGGGGTCGGCAGCCACCCAGGTGAGGGTCTCCTTGTCGAAGGAGATGAAGTCCCTCCCATCATATCCATCCTGCATAAACCCTCCTTTGCTCCCGTCTTTCTGGTGCTCACAGCCAAACAACTCCTGTATTATGTGAAAGCCTGAAATAGGGACAAGATGATGGTTTGGGGAGTCCTGAAGATAGACAGAGACCCTCCCTCCCTGCAGGGACTTTGACACAGGCACTGACACCCCCATTTCCTCCCTAGAGTTCAAAGGAAAGAAAGCCCCCATCACTAGCCGCCCTTCTCCCCTCCCTCGACCTGCCTCCCTGCATTTCCCCCCCAGGATGGAGCCCCTGAACCTCCCCAAGAAAAAGGAGAAGCTGGAAAAGACAGCAGAGGATCCCAAGGGAGACCGAGAAAAGGGGGAGTCACAGAAGAAACGGAGCGACGGAGACACTTCCATCTTTCCCTCTGCTGTTCCTCTGCAGGGGAGACTCTTGGGGGGAAAGGAAGGGATCCCAGAGGGAGAAAAAAGTTGCCTGAATCTGCGGCTGCAAAGAGGGACTGAGAATCTCATGGCCTCAAAGAGGATCTGGTCGATCTACACAAAAGTTTGCAGGGATCCCTGTGACCATAAATCTTGGTCTATATTTATTTATTTATTTTATTTATTTATTTGATTTGCCAATTGTTTACAAGATAATAAGTATAAGTGTATACATAGTTGTGAATACATGAAATGGGTACATATAAGAAAAATAAAAGAAGAATAAGAGAAACAATAGGACAGGGACGGTAGGCACGTTGGTGCGCTTATGCACGCCCCCTACAGACCTCTTAGGAAAGGGGTGAGGTCAATAGTAGACAGTCTAAGGTTAAAGTTTTTGGGGTTTGGGGAAGAAACTACAGAGTCGGGTAGAGTATTCTATATCCACAAATAGCACCATCACAAGGGCTGGTTCCCACTTTGGGCTAACCTGAAACAAGCCATGGTTTAGTGCAAAGTGGGAATGAAGCCTCGAAGGTCCACAAAGGAATATTTTCCTCAGCCACAGCAGCAAGTGGCCCAGTCTGATCTGGACACCCAAAGGGTTATTGACCTTTGAAAGGAGCTTGAAGTTTACAGGCTCTGCAAGGCCCTGGAGAAGATGTTTCGACTTCAAGTGACCAGATTCTTGGATTGAAAAGAAAACTGAATGTGAAAAAAACAAATGGAAATCCTGAAATGTTTCTACTTCTGTTTGGCCTTGAGAGTGAGGAAGGACGCCAGAAACTCTCAAATCTAAGCAGAAACTACCTGTAAGTACAGTTGAGCTAAACTGACCAGTCCTTTCCCTCCCTTTCCACACCCAGGAATGACGGGTGAGGGATCCTTTCCCTGCATCTCCTGCTCAGCCTGAAAACTTCCCTTTGGAGGAAGAGGAAGATCCTCGTGAGCTGCAGTCCGATCCTTCCCTCGAGAGGAGATTTCCTGATCTCCCCATGGGAAAAATAGTTCTGGATTTCTGCCCAAGAAGAATCTCCTGCCATTCACAGGAAGGCACTGAATATTTGGCTGCTGTTTTCAACTCCTGAGAACAAGCTCAGTCTTATTTCAGAAGCATCAAAAGCAAAGACAGAAATTGTCTTATTTCACTTGAAGATAAAATCTGTATTTTCTTATCTCAAATTTGGCACAGATTTGAATATTTGTGCAGGAAAAAGAAAGCACAGGGATCACATTGACTGCGGCTTTTATTCCTGGGCCGCGGGCGTGTCGCGTTAATGGCAATCCGCCTAATCTCCCGCTGATTAGTTTCCACCAATGGCGGGGATTCGTAACGGGCCAATCAGTGTGGCTCACTCGCCCAATCCGGCCGCTGCGCGTTTTCAGCCACCGCAAAGGCAAGTTTCCTTTTTTAGTTGTTGTTTGGTTCTCGCCGGTTCGGTCGGGACCTCTGTTTCTCTTGGTCTCCTGATGGAACCGCCTGGAAGGTGTTGCCGGGCCTCTTGTCGTGGCTTCCTCCCGGTCTATTCGGGTTGGTCGAGCCGCGACTCTCGCTGCTCCCGCCTGGTCTTTCCGGGCTGGTTGAGCTGGCCTGGCTGTTTCTTTCTGGTGAGGCTTCGAGCTGGCTGTTTGCTGGTGAGTATTGCTGGTTATTTTCTATTTCTTCTTGTCCCCCTGTGTATTCCCTCCCCTCTTGGTTTGTGTCCATGGGGTTGTCTGTGTTTGCTTGCGTGTCGGTTGTGTTTCTTATTCTTGATCTTAGTTGATTGATGTGGCGTTTCCATGTTTGTCCGTCGGTTGTCTGTAGCCGGTAGGAGTGTGGTCCTGTCAGTTGGGTTATAGTTGCCGGTACCCATAGTGGGTCTCTGGTGAGGTTTTTTGCATAGACTGTCGTTTTGGTGCAAAAACCCGGTGCCTGCTGGATGAGTCTGGGGTTTATCTGGGTTGTATGTGGGGTGTAGCCTGTCAAGTGGGGACCTTAGTTTTCTCCCCATCAGTAATTCTGCCGGGCTTTTGTTTGTCGTTGTGTTTGGGGTTATATGTTGTATTAGGAGCATTTTATTTATTTTCTCTTGTATGTCCCGTGTTCGATTTTTTGGAGGGTTCTTTTGTAAATTGAACCATCCGTTCGCTCTACCATTGGCCGCCGGATGCGCCGTCGCTGTCAGTGCGTGTCGTATGCCCCGTCCGCTAGGAATTTTGAATTCAGCGAGGTGAACTGGGGTCTGTTGTCTGACACGATGACATCCGGGAGGCCGTGGGTTGCGAAAAGCTTGTTTAAGACCTTGGTTACCGCGTCTGTTGTGGTGGTCTTCATGTTGCTTACCTCCAGCCAGTTGGAGTAAGCATCCACCGTGATGAGGAATGTGTTCCCTTTTGTGGGCCCGGCAAAATCTATATGGAGTCTCGACCATGGCCCCCTGGGTGTTTCCATTCTAATATTGGTGCTGCGGGGGATTTGGTCTGGTTTCTTGGCAGCGCGAGCACTTGGCTACCCAGGCCTCGATCTCCTTGTCCATACCTGGCCACCAAGCGTAGCTTCTGGCCAAAGCTTTAGTCCTCACAATGCCGGGTGCCCTTCGTGTAACAATTTTAATACTTTCCCTTGCAATTTTTCCGGTATGACCACCCTGTCCCCCATAGCAAACAACCTTTCTGTAGTGACAGTTCTGTTTGCTGGTTTCGGAATGTCCTGAATGCTTCATCGTTGTCTTTCTCTGGCCATCCCTTTTCTACCCAATGTAATACCCGCGCCAGACGCCTGTCTTTATTAGTCTCTCGGCAATGTCTGACGCGGTTATGGGTAGATCGGGCAATGTCTCTATGCTGAGGGTGGTCGCCGTGGGAGCTGGGTCGTCGTCTAGGTCGGGAAGCGGTGAGCGGCTCAGCTGGCGTCTGCATGGGAGATCGCCTTACCGGGTCTGTGTGTGAGCCGGTAGTCGTGGCGGTGAGGAACTCGGACCACCTCGTCATCCTGGGGGGATAGGATGTTCGGGGTGGCCTTGTTCTCCGCCAGGATGCCCAGCAGTGGCTTGTGGTCCGTGATGATGGTGAATCGGCGGCCATAGAGGTACTCGTGGAACTTCTTTACCGCTGCGACGATGGCCAGTGCCTCCTTGTCTAACTGGCTGTAGTTTCTTTCGGGTTTGCTGAGTGTTCTCGAAAAGAAAGCGATGGGTGCTTCTTTTCCGTCCGGAAGTGTATGGCTGAGGACGGCGCCGACGCCAAAGGGTGAGGCGTCGCATGTGACGGCGATGGGTAGGGTCTCATTATACTGAATGTTAGGTATAACATTGATACCAAATATGGTTTGGGTGAATAAATATATAAAACTTAGATATCATGGTTTAAGTGCTTATCACTTTAAGCACAATGCAGCAGGCAATTAGCCGATTAAGGGTGCGGTTAGAAGTTACAATATAAGGAAGCATTAGAAGCTGGAAAGCTTACTCTGACTGTCTGTACTGTAACTGCTGGCTGTAACTGTGTGCTGGCTGTAACTGTGTGCTGCTGCGACTAACTGAGATTACTGACTGTGAGTGCCTGTGACTGAACTGTTATTGTTTGCTACTGTTTGCTGAATATCCAGCGTTTGTTTCTCTGGAGAGTGAAACCGGAGGAGGAGAAGATATCTTTATCGGCTGATAAAGATATTGCAAGGACTCTTAACTTGGACTATACTAGTGAGTCTTACTGGATGGAAATACTGTGAATGACTTAATGGACTGAATGACAATGCTTAAACTCTAACTGGATTAAAAACTATTTAAACTACAAACAGTGTTTGTGTTCAGTGTGTGTATACTCTGGGGCCCTTCCGCCTCCTTTGGCTGCCTGGCTTGACTACTGCTGCAATACTCTTCTAGGGGTTAATCCTCAAACCCCAACATTGGTTATGGGCCCAGCAGCATAGTCTAACTAACCAGGATATAGCAGAGAGAGTTGGTGTGAGTTGCACATTACTGTAAAAACAAACTGTTTTAATTAGTTTAAAATAGTCAAAATATCTGAAGAGTAATGGCACAAGTAAATTTGTCACAACTGTCCATGATATCCAGGCTGGATGGAACAAACTATGTTTCATGGTCAATGAAATGTAGTTTACTTCTACGCAGAGAAGGTTTGTGGGACATTATAGCAAACCCACCAGATGTGAGTAGCTGGGATCCTGCTAATGATGATGATAAAGAAAAGTTACAAGACTTTAAACTGAAGAATGAGCAGGCTTTATGCATCATAGGACTGACTCTCTGTGATCAGCAGCTTGTCCATATTCGTGGAGAAGAAAATGCTGCAAACTGCTGGGAGAACCTCAGGAAGATTTATGTTGGGACAGTGTAGGAGCACATATAAATCTTACACGGAAGCTTTTTCGAACGCATCTTCAGAGGAATGGAGATATGTTAGTTCATTTAAACTGTATGAAGAGCATTTTTCAAGATTTGCAAGAAAAAGAGCTTATATTTAATGAACTGCAACAAGTCTACATAATATTATCTTCATTAGATCAAAGCTATGATGACTATGTGACTTCGTTAGAGGTATTGCCAAAAGAAAGCCTCTCATTAACCGAGATTACAGGCAGGCTACTAGAAGAAGCCAGAAGAAGGCGTGAGCGTGACGAGCTGAGAGAAGATAAGAAAGAAGAGAAATTATCTTCAAAGCTTGAAAGAAACCAGCAAAGCAAAGTAAAGCACCTGGAAGAAGAGAATTTATCTTCGACAGCATACACAATTAAAAAGTGTTTTAATTGTGGAGGCAGAGGACATTTGGCAAGATTCTGCAAAAAGAGAAAAAGCCAGAATGTAAAAAAGCCAAAGAAAGCATTTGAACTAGCCACGTTTAGCAACTCTGATGTGAAGAATAATTTATGGGTGGTTGACAGTGGCGCATCCCACTGCATCACAAGAGATAAGACAAAATTTATAAAAATGTCTACAAGCTCTCAACATATATCTCTTGCTAAATGGCTGGAACCTGAAAGCGAAAGGTCAAGGTTTTGCACGTTGTCCGTACATAAACCAGGATATAAAAATGTTGTATGTACCGCAACTAAAGTTTAATTTGCTTTCAGTAAGGGTATTAGATAAATTAGGTTATGTAATTACTTTTAAAGATAATAATTGCATAATTGAAAAAGATAACAAAAGGGTAACTGCAGCTTTAAATGGAACATTATATGTATTAGATAATAGTAAGAAAGGGGAGGCTCAAACTGTATTTAATAATATAAAGCCTCATGAAGAATGTATCCATTTATTGCATAGGCGTTTGGGGCATGTAAATTTTAAAATGCTAAAACGTACAGTTGAGTTATCTGAAGGAATAAGGTTAAAACCTTGTGATAAATATTTGCGTTGTAATGTTTGCTGTGAAGATAAGAGCAAGGTATTGCCTGCAAATAGGCTAAATGGTTTCAAAACAAAAGAACCTTTAGAAGTAGTATTTGCAGACATAATAGGTCCAAAGAAACCCAGTATGGGGGGTGCTAGATATATACTGAGCATTATGGACCATTATTCTAGATATGGGTTTTGCTATTTAATGAAAAGCAAAACTGAAACATATCAACATTTTTTCAATTGGCTTAGGTTTGCTGAAAGAAAGTCTAAACGACAACTGATAACCCTGGTGACAGATAATGGCACGGAATTTATTAATAACAAATTCCAGAACAGACTTAAGATAGCTGGAATAGAGCATAAGAAGTCTGCTCCATACAGGCCAGAACATAATGCTTTTATTGAAAGAAGAGGCCAAACACTACAGGCAATGGTTAGAACAATGTTAAATGATTCTGGGTTACCTGATTCTTTGTGGGGGGAGGCTACAATGTGTGCTAATAACATATTGAACAACGTTGTTAATACAACAACAGGTGAAATACCATTCACCAGATGGCATGGCAGGAAACCTGATCTAAGTTACCTGCACACATTTGGTGCACCAGCATGGGTGCATATTCCTGCACAACTCAGAAAAAAAAAGGGCAACATAGAGCTAAAAGATTTTTCTTCGTTGGTTATCAGGCAAACCATAGGGCATATAGATTTTGGGAGAAAGGCACATCTAAAGTGTTATGTAGTGCTAGTGCCCAATTTCTAGAACATGAAGGATGGGAGAAATTAGAACAGGATGCCAATAAAGATGTAATTATTGAATCCTATAGAAATCCCATTAGTTATCCCTGTAACTTTAAAAATAAAGTAAAGAGACAAATACAGGATGAAATAGTGCCCATAAAGGAAGAAACAGATTCAATAGCTGAACAGGATGAGGAAGATGAACAGGTAGTAGTTCAACAAAGTCCTCCTGTAAGCCCTGTAATTCCCAGAAGAACTACACGTGTATCTAGACCGCCTGATAGGTACCAGGCTAACACAGTGTGCCAGATTAATCAAGTTCCTAATTCTGTTGAAGAAATTAAAAAGTATCCTAATAAGGAAAAGAAAGATGGTATGCAGCAATGAATAAGGAACTGAATTCATTAAGAGATATGAAGGTGTATGAAAATGCCAAATTACCTGTAGGAAAGAAATCCATTGGCTGCAAATGGATATTTAAGGTAAAAATAGATAAAGATGGTAATTTAATCCATAAGGCAAGGTTAGTAGCCCAAGGTTTTAGGCAGAATGCTAATGACTATGATGAGGTGTTTGCACCTAGTCTTAAGGCAGCAACCTTGAGGGCAGCTTTAGTGTGGGCAGCTAGTAAAAACTATATAGTTAACCATTTAGATGTGGAAACTGCTTACTTGCACGCCCCATTAAAACATATTATTTATATGAAAAACCTGTTGGTATTAAAAGTGAAAATAAGGATAATAATGATTGTTGGTTGTTAAAGAAAAGCCTCTATGGTCTTAAACAATCAGGCTATGAATGGAACCAGTATATTGTAAAGGAACTAGACAATATAGGATTTAAAGCTGGTTTAGCCGATCCATGTCTGTTTAAGAGGGAGACAAATGGGAAAGTATCATTATTATTACTATTCACAGATGACATTGCATTGATAACTGAAACTAATGATGAAGCAAATAAAATAATAGCATCATTAGGAAAGAGAATAAAGATCAAGCAATTAGGGGAGATAAAGAAGTATCTCGGTTTGAATATAAAGAAAACACGGAAAGGTTTTAAGATATCTCAGGAAGATAAGATAAGCAAATTACTAAAAGATTACAAGATGGAGCTTTGTAAGCCAGCTAAGACTCCAATGAGTCAGGAGTTTAGCAACACTGATGTACAAAGCCCTGAGTTTGATAAGGTGATTTATCAATCTTTAATTGGTAGTTTGAGTTATATTAGTAATTGGTCTAGACCAGATATATCGTACTGCGTGAATCAGTTGGTTAGATTCAATTCTGCACCATGTGAAAGACACTGGAATGCAGCTAAGAGGATATTAAGATATCTTAAAAAGACAATGAATTATTCATTGTATTTAGAACCAAAGGGTGATTTAATTTTGAGTGCTTATGCAGATGCTAGTTTTGCATCAGAAAGAGACACTAGAAAGTCGACTTCAGGAACAGCCATAATGCTGGGTAAGACATTAATAGGCTGGAAGTCAATAAGACAACAGCATATAAGTTTGTCTACTATGGAGGCAGAATTCTCCTGTTTATCATTGTTATGTACAGAGTTAATAATGTATAAACAAATGTTAATTGATATAGGTATAACTGTAGATTATCCTATAATTATACATGAAGATAATCAGGCAGCAATTCAAATGGCCACAAATATTGGAGTAAAAACAAGGAGCAAGCATACAGATCTAAGATACCTAAACGTGAGACAATCTGTAAGAAGTAAGATGATTCAGCTAGAGTACTGTATGTCGGAGGACAATTTAGCTGATAATTTTACTAAAGCCCAAGGTGCCAGTAAGCACCAGGAGAGTTGTGAAAAATATGGGATAAGATTGTAAGGTATTATATATTTATTTCACCCAAAAGGGGAGTATGTTAGGTATAACATTGATACCAAATATGGTTTGGGTGAATAAATATATAAAACTTAGATATCATGGTTTAAGTGCTTATCACTTTAAGCACAATGCAGCAGGCAATTAGCCAATTAAGGGTGCGGTTAAAAGTTACAATATAAGGAAGCATTAGAAGCTGGAAAGCTTACTGTGAGTGTACTGACTGTCTGGCTGTAACTGTGTGCTACTGGCTGTAACTGTGTGCTGCTGCGACTAACTGAGATTACTGACTGTGAGTGCCTGTGACTGAACTGTTATTGTTTGCTACTGTTTGCTGAATATCCAGCGTTTGTTTCTCTGGAGAGTGAAACCGGAGGAGGAGAAGATATCTTTATCGGCTGATAAAGATATTGCAAGGACTCTTAACTTGGACTATACTAGTGAGTCTTACTGGATGGAAATACTGTGAATGACTTAATGGACTGAATGACAATGCTTAAACTCTAACTGGATTAAAAACTATTTAAACTACAAACAGTGTTTGTGTTCAGTGTGTGTATACTCTGGGGCCCTTCCGCTCTCCTTTGGCTGCCTGGCTTGACTACTGCTGCAATACTCTTCTAGGGGTTAATTCTCAAACCCTAACAGTTACCGCGTCTGTTGTGGTGGTCTTCATGTTGCTTACCTCCAGCCAGTTGGAGTAAGCATCCACCGTGATGAGGAATGTGTTCCCTTTTGTGGGCCCGGCAAAATCTATATGGAGTCTCGACCATGGCCCCCTGGGTGTTTCCCATTCTAATATTGGTGCTGGGGGATTTGGTCTGGTTTCTTGGCAGCGAGCACTTGGCTACCCAGGCCTCGATCTCCTTGTCCATACCTGGCCACCAAGCGTAGCTTCTGGCCAAAGCTTTAGTCCTCACAATGCCCGGGTGCCCTTCGTGTAACAATTTTAATACTTTCCCTTGCAATTTTTCCGGTATGACCACCCTGTCCCCCATAGCAAACAACCTTTCTGTAGTGACAGTTCTGTTTGCTGGTTTCGGAATGTCCTGAATGCTTCATCGTTGTCTTTCTCTGGCCATCCCTTTTCTACCCAATGTAATACCCGCGCCAGACGCCTGTCTTTATTAGTCTCTCGGGCAATGTCTGACGCGGTTATGGGTAGATCGGGCAATGTCTCTATGCTGAGGGTGGTCGCCGTGGGAGCTGGGTCGTCGTCTAGGTCGGGAAGCGGTGAGCGGCTCAGCGCGTCTGCATGGGAGATCGTCTTACCGGGTCTGTGTGTGAGCCGGTAGTCGTAGGCGGTGAGGAACTCGGACCACCTCGTCATCCTGGGGGATAGGATGTTCGGGGTGGCCTTGTTCTCCGCCAGGATGCCCAGCAGTGGCTTGTGGTCCGTGATGATGGTGAATCGGCGGCCATAGAGGTACTGTGGAACTTCTTTACCGCTGCGGCGATGGCCAGTGCCTCCTTGTCTAACTGGCTGTAGTTTCTTTCGGGTTTGCTGAGTGTTCTCGAAAAGAAAGCGATGGGTGCTTCTTTTCCGTCCGGAAGTGTATGGCTGAGGACGGCGCCGACGCCAAAGGGTGAGGCGTCGCATGTGACGGCGATGGGTAGGGTCTCATTATACTGAATGAGGACGGCATCCGAGGTGAGCAGGTCTTTGGTGTTCTTGAATGCGGTGTCCTCCCATTTCCCCCAGGTCCATTTGGCCGTCCTGTCCAGGAGCCTATGCAAAGGCTCCACCGCGGTCGCCTTTTGGGGCAAGAACACATTGTAAAAATTTAGCAGTCCCAGAAATGCCTGTAGCTCTGTTTTTTTTTTTTTTTAAAAACAAGTTTTATTAATTTTTAAAACACACAAATTATCATTATTCATTACATGTTTAAACCTTTTTCCATTGTAAATTTAACAAGTCAGATAAATTATGATTCTGTTTTAAACCATTTCCATATAATATACCAAAACCTCTTATTCAATTTCTCTTTACTTCTCTTTACTCTTATTCAATATCATTATTATTATTTCATCTGATTCTTTCTGACTTAGTTACCATTATTCTCATTCTATATTTCTACAAGTTTTTACCAATTCTCCCCCCAAAAAAAACATATACACACAACACACAAAACATAAAAAAAAAAATCTTTTTGGAAAGTAACTTGGACCCAGGTGTCTCTCTCTTCATGGACTTCAATTATATTCATGCTCATCTTACATATCATTACTTATTTTATTTACCATTCTAAGCCTTCTATATTAACTTCTCCACATATTTCACACTTCTTAATTCTACCTTAATTAATCATCTTAGTTTAAATCATTATATTTATATCTTTTGTCCATTTTTATCATCCCTTTGTCTCATCCCTTATGAAAAAAAAAGAAAATCAGTTTCTCCTGAAATCATTAATCAGAGTATGATGCCTTTCTATCTCCCCCTAAGTTAATCAAATTAATCTTTAAAATAATATCTAATACCCAATCAGATTTTGCTTGGTACATTCTATCTAACTAATACATCCAACACAATTAAGTGCATAATTAGACAATAAATCCAAATATTAAAAAGAAATACTATAATAAAAATTTTATAATAACATCAATACCATAATTTTATTAAACTCTTTAATTAAAACAATATTCTAAACCTCTCCTATTATTAAGTTTTAAAGCCAATCATTTTTAAACATTTTAACATTTTAATCTCTTATCAACTCTTAAACCATTGGAATACTACCATCTCATCTTATGTACCTTGCAAAATCTTTTTTTTTTAAAAAAAAAATTATACTTTATCCATTATCCATAAAAATTCCTTTTTCCATTTAATTTCAAAACATTGTAGCTTTTCTCCACCTTTTCCCTTTCTTTCTTCTCCCAACAAACCTTTCTACCCCCTTCTTCTAGCCTCTGCCTTACCGGCTTCCCTTCTCTGTCGTATTTCTTTTCCCCTTTGTTTACAATCATCATATTGGTTTTGCACTTTATTTTTCCCTTTCTTAAATGTTTTTTAGATCTTAAGTCCTTAAGTCCTTTAGTTTTCTTCTTTTCTCTTCTTTTCTTTTCTTTCTCTCTTCCTTTTTCTGGATCAAATTCTGAGATTCCTTAAAGATGGCTCCTTCCTTTCTTTCTTGTTCCTCTGCTGTCTTCATCTGTTGTAATTTTTGTTGATAATTAGTAAGCGCCATTTCTAAGAAAAGGAAAGCTTCTTCCACACCATCTTTACCATTTTTTTTGCTTGTTCATATTCTTTTCTTAGTTCCTCAACAGAAAGAGCCATTATAAATCTTTTCTTTTCTTTTCTCCTTCTTTCTTCTTACAACAACCAGAATATTCAAAAAAAAAAAAAAAAAAGATAAAACAGTCCCAAAGTTATCAATCAGTCCAAACCAAGGCAGAGTTCTCACTTTCTCCTTCTGGGGTAATATCAATCAAGAAGAAAGAAAGTCCAAATCTGTTTAAAATCTTATTACAATATATTCTAGTCTTCAAATCCTTAAGGCATCTACTCCAACAAAATCTTAGCATACAAATATTTTCTTTTTAATCCTCTCTCTTCCCACTCAGCGCTTAAAACCAATTTCCACCTAAAAAAATAGGTTTCTTAATATCCAGTTATTTATTCCGTAGGAAAAGAGGGAAAGCTATCCTTTCAGCACCTTCAAGCAGCCGCTTTTTTCCTCTTCTGGCAGGTATTATTCAGAAAGTCATACTTTTCAGGAATTTTATTAAATATGTCTTAGAGTCCTAGGAGCCAAGAAAAACTTTCTCCTCTCAATCACTTTCTCCACTTCCTCCTGCGCATTCTTACCCGGCTGCCAGCTTCTTTGTGGCGGCCATTACGGACCGCCGCTGCACCGTCCTGGGAAAAGGGGTTCTGCCGGCCAGGAGGGGGTCTGCAACACCCCCAGTCCCTTCTCCGGATCCCCCCTACCTTCAGCTGCCCCTGCAGGGCAGCCTAGCTCCGTACCCGTGTGGGTCGGAGCCCCAAAAACGGCTAGCGCGGCAGGGATCGCGCAGCTTCGCAAATCCCTGCCGCTCGCGAAGCCGACAAACCGGAAGTTCCCCTGTAGCTCTGTTTTGTTCTTGGGTGTGGGGGCTTCCTTGATGGCTTTGATTTTGCTTCCGGTTGGGTGGATGCCATGTCGGTCTAGGAGGTACCCCAGGAACTCGACTTGCTCTGTGCATAGCTGGCATTTCTCTTTCTTCACCTTTAGCCCGGCCCCTTTGAATTTTTCTAGTACCTCCCTTAGGCGACCCTCTAGTTCTTCCCGGTTGGCTGCTGACACTAGTACGTCGTCGAAGTAGGGGACCACCCCTTTTATTCCTCGCAGCAGTCTTTCCACTGGAGTCGGTTACAGCGAAACGCTCCCGGTGGGTGACTATTGTTTGCGCCGGCGGTTTCTTCATCGACCGGCAGTTGCTGATAGGCTTGCGCCAGGTCGAGCCGCAAAGACCTTGCCCCCCAGCGAGTGTAATAGGTGTTGCACCACTGGGACGGGTAGGCGCTTTGTTGCAGGGCGCACTGAGGGTGGCCTTATAGTCCCCGCAGATCCTTACTGACCCATCTGGCTTGACTGGGGTGACTATAGGGGTCTCCCACCGGGCATGGTCGATTGGCTGCAAAACCCCTGTTTGACGAGCTTGTCAATCTGCTCGTCTATTTTCTTCCGGAGTGCAAAAGGCACCCGTCTGGGTTTTAGGCGTATGGGGGCGACATTTGGGTCTAGGCTGAAGGAGATAGGGGCCCTCGGTACTTGCCTAGGGTGCCGTCGAATACTTCTTGGAAGTCCTCGCCAGTTGCTGCTCCCAGTCGGCCTCTGTGGTGTGGTTTATTCCCATGACCTCGATTCCGAGTGGTGCGAACCATTGGAGTCCTAGGAGGCTGGGTCGGTTTCGGTCCACGATTGTCAGGGAAGCTTCGCGGTCCGGTTCTTGAAGGTCACCTCGAACTGTCCGGTCCCAATGACGGGATGCGGTTCCCTGATAGTCCTTGATGATCAGCTTCTGGTTCTCCAGTCCTCTTTTCTGGATGTTTGGCACCAGTCGCTTGAGTTCTTTCCAGGCGACCATGGAGAGGTAGGATCCGGAGTCTACCTCCATCCGGCCTGGCTCGCCTCGATGCTCACCTCCACGTAGACCTTCCGGGCGTCAGTGGTTTCGGCATGGCCGATGGTGACCGTCTGGTGGGTTTCTTCTCTCTGGCGGCCTTCCCCGCCCGTCGCCCTCGGTTGTCTCGGCTCCAGCGATTGTCGGCTTGGCGATCTCTGGTCCTCGGGGGTGTCGCCTCGCCCCGGCTGCTCGGTTCTCGCCGGCGGGGCTGTGTGTTTTTCTGAGTCGGCAGACTCGGGCGATGTGGCCCTTCTTGTTGCAATGCCGGCAGATCGCGTCGATGAACCGGCATTCTGATCGAAGGTGATTTCCCCCGCACCCGGCGCACTGGTTCCCCGACTTACGACCCTGCTGATCTCGTTGGTCCCGTCCTGTTTGTAGCCGGTGGACGTCTTCCTCCTCTTCCGTGGTATCGGAGGCGGAGTCCAGGTCCCCGTGGTGTGTGGTGGTCTCTCGTCGGCTTGCCTCGGGGTTTCTGTGCGGTCCCCGTTTTCTGCCCTCCGAAGCCTGGCTGCTGACTTTCGGGTGGCTTCGGCCGCAGAGGCCTCGGCCAGGGCGTCCCCGAGGTCGATGTTGCCTTTTGCCATCAGTCGACTTTTCAGTGCCTGATCTCTGAGACCTAGGACCATGCGGTCTCGGAGGGCATCGTCCAGATCCCGGAACTCGCACATCCCCCCTAGGTCCCGCAAGGCGGCTATGAAGTCGCTGATGCTCTCGTCCTGCTGCTGGTTTCGCCGATAGAACTCGTCCCGCCAGATGAGGATGGGCACAGCGGGGGTGTAGTGGTTCCGAAGGAGTGGCTCGAGATCAGCCCAGTCCATCGCCTTCACATCCTCGGGCTTCGCGAGGGCTTTGGCCATCTTGAACACTGCGGGCCCGCAGTGTGTGAGGAAAACGGCCCTTTTCTTCTGCCCGTTCGCATCCTTCAAATTGCTACTTTCGAGGAACATTAGGAATCTGTCCGTGTACGATTCCCAGTCCTCGGTAGTCGGGTTGAATGGTGCTGGTGGGGTCATGCTGGCCATCTTGTCGGTCTTTGTCTTCCGCGGGACACGTGCTCGGTGGTTATTCTCTGGATCCCACCTTCGTTGCCAGTGTCGTGTCCGGCGCGGGAAGGAAGCTCGGAGTCAGTGACTGGGTTTCAGCTCTTTATTGTGCTCCGGTTACAGCTTAGGTTTGAGGGAAAGGACTGCGGCTTTTATTCCCTAGCCGTGGCGGCAGGGTGACCAATGGCACCGCTCGAATCTCCCGCGATTAGTTTCCACCAATCGCGGGGGATTCGCAACGGGCCAATCAGTGCGGCTCGCTCGCCCAATCCGGTCGCTGCGCGCTTCAGCCAATCGCAGCGCGGGGCTTGCGAGAATGTAAATGACTGTACAGAACAATATTTAGTGTAAGAACACTATTAATGCATCTCTACAGCTCTATGCATGAAACAATTTCAGCCTATCTTTGAGCCTGGATGTGCAGGGCTTCCCTGAGGCCTGAAAAATAGTTCAAGGGTTCCTCCAGGGTCAAAAGGTTGAGGAAGGCTGCTTAAGAGGGGCTAAAACACATTTATATTTAGAACTGCCGTGAAGAATATCAAAAATCACTTCTTTATGTCTTTTTTCTTTCTTTATTTTCTTTAATTGTTTTCTTTTCTTCTACTTTTTATTTTTCTTTGATTTCTTTCTTTTATCTCCTTTACTTTAGGTTACTTTCTATTAGTTTTTGTTTTTTGTTCAAAAAGTTTAATACAAATTTTATAACAAATTTAAAGGGCAAACAGGATATCAGGGATCATTCAAATAGTATTGAAAACACAGAGAGGCTAATGTCATAAACCTTTACATGAATCAAGGGTGCCTCCACATCTGGAATATTCTCTTCAGTTTCTGCTCCAAAGACCCCAGAAAAGGACCGGAGGGAGCTGGGGAAGGTCCAGAGGAGGCGACTCAGGCGATGCGGGGGGTGGAAGGAGCCTCCCTTTGAGGAAAGGTTGGGACCTTTGGGGCTCTTTAGCCTGGAAAGGAGGCTCCCCTCCACTCTGGCCGCTCTCCTTCCTCCTTCCTCCACCAGGGGAGCCCTCTGGGTGCAGCTCTGCTCCCTGGGAGGCCAGCAGGGGGCCTGGAGGGATCTGGGGAATCCTGGGGGATCAGGGGCAGGACTGGATGAGCTCTGGGGTCTCCCTGGAGGGGGGGGAAAGGGCGGGGCTGCCCCTCCTTGGGATGAAAGGAGGGGAAATGGCTGAGGTTTGTGGAGAAGGTTTTCCTCAGCCAAAAGCAGCCTATCTTTACACCCAGATTTCCTTGCACCCCTTTACTAAATAAGGTTCCTTGAAGGGGAATATAGTCCACCCCAAAAGATGGCAGAAGGGGGGGAGGGGCTGCTGAAGAAAGAGTCTCCCCCTCCAGGGCAGCCCCACCAAGAGGGCAGGGCAGGAGTTCAGCCTGAGGGACCAAGGATGGGAAGCCATGATGGCTCTGAGAGACTCTTGCAGGGCCCCAAATGGAGGTTTGTTTCTTTTCTCTCTTCCCCCTCAAGATTGGGAGGATCCTGGCCCTGTGACCCCCCCCTCCAAGAGCCCCCCACCCCATTTGGGCCTCCTGTCCTCTCCTTCCAACTGGAGGATGAGAAGAAGCTCCTGGCATTTGGGCCCCACTCCTCCCTCCAACAAGGGGGAGAAGGAAAGGGATCTAGTCTCCCCAGGTGGATCTCCACTCGATCCCTCATTTCTCTGGGGTGGAAACAGACAGAAGGACGAGGACCTGCTTCCCCCAGGATCTCCTTAGGATCCTCCTGCCTCTTTTTTTGGGGGACTTGTGATTCCCTTCCTCCCCCACAGCAGGAGATCCACTAAGGACCCTCCATCTTCCATGGGGGGAGGGGCGATTTTGGTCTCTTTTTACCTCAGTTTATATCAATATCCATGTCAACATTCAGACAGACAGATGGATAAATGTAAACACGTTTTCATTAACTGCTGTTGGAAGAAAATGTCAGCTATGGAGGCAAGGACAATCTTATATTGATTAAAATAAAAGAATAAACATATAAAAAAAGACTTTTTAAATGGTGTGGAGGCTGCTTTTCCCTTTGAAGGGACCCCCCCCTTTCCCCCCCTCTGGTTCCTGGGGAGGGGAATATGGGGCTGGAGGAGCCACCAGACCCATCACTCACCTTCGCTCTGATTGTAGCGATTCCTCAGATTCTCCAGGTCGACTCTGAACACCTCCTCAGTGGCACGAAAATTCCGGGTGTTTCTGTCCCTGTATTCGGGGTCATCTTTCTCCACCTTCTCCATCCAGGAGACTCGAGGCTGCATCCTCTGGGTGTGTGTCGTGTCCGTCGCGGAAGGAAGCTCGGAGTCAGTGACTTAGTTTCAGCTCTTTATTGGCTCCGGATACAGCTTAAGCTTGAAGGGAAAACTGCGGCTTTTTATTCCCGAGCGGCGCGGCCGCAGTTAATGACACCGCTGAATCTCCCGCGATTAGTTTCCACCAATCGCGGGGATTCGCGAACGGCCAATCAGTGCGCTCGCCGACCAATCCGGCGCCGCTGCGCGCTTAGCCAATCGCGACGCGGGCTACGAGTATGTAAATTGCCTTGTACACAACACCCCCCCTCTTGGTTCGGTCCTCACGTAACGTAGTCCCGAGGTAGGCGGGGCTTCGATACTTGTCCACTTGACTTGCGCAGCTTAGTTGTTGTTTGGCTCCCGCCGGTTCGGTCGGGGCTTCTGTTTCTCTTGGCCCGGTCGATGGAACCCCTGGAAGGTGTCGCTGGGCCTCTTTGTTGCAGCTCCCTCCCGGTCTACCCGGGTTGGTCGAGCGACTTTCGCGCCGCTCCTGCCTGGTCTTTCCGGGCTGGTTGAGCTGGCCTGGCTGTTCCTTCCTGGTGAGACTTCGGGCTGGCTGTTGACTGGTGAGTATTGCTGGTTATTTCCTATTTGATCCCTTGTATCTTCCCCCTCTTGGTTTGTGTTATCGGGGTCGCCTGTGTTTGGTTGCGTGTCGGTTGTGTTTTTTGTTCTTGATCTTATTTGATCGATGTGGCGTTTCCATGTTTGTCCGTCGGTTGTCTGTAACCGGTAGGAGTGGGGTCCTGTCAGTTGTTATAGTTGCCGGTACCCATAGTGGGTCTCCGGTAAGGTTTCTTGCATAGACTGCGTCGCCTGGTGCAAAACCCGGTGCTTTGCTAGATGAGTCCGGGGTTTTTCCGGGTTGTATGTGGGGTGTAGTCTGTCGAGTGGTGACCTTAGTTTTCTCCCCATTAGTAATTCTGCCGGGCTTTTGTTAGTCGTTGTGTTTGGGGTGATATGTTGTATTAGGAGCATTTTATTTATTTTTTCTTGTATGTCCCGTGTTCGATCTTTTTGAGGGTTCTTTTTGTAAATTGAACCATCCGTTCTGCCCTACCATTGCGCCGGATGCGCCGCCGCTGTCAGTGCGTCGTCGTGTGCCTGCCCGCTAGGAATCTTTCGATTCCAGCGAGGTGAACTGGGGTCCGTTGTCTGACACGATGACATCCGGGAGACCGTGGGTTGCGAAAAGTTTGTTTAAGACCTTGGTTACCCGCATCTGTTGTGGTGGTCTTCATGTTGCTTACCTCCAGCCAGTTGGAGTAAGCATCCACCGTGATGAGGAATGTGTTCCCTTTGTGGGCCCGGCAAAATCTATATGGAGTCTCGACCATGGTCCCCTGGGCGTTTCCCATTCTAATATTGGTGCTGCTGGGGATTTGGTCTGGTTTCTGGCAGCGCGAGCACTTGGCTACCCAGGCCTCGATCTCCTTGTCCATACCTGGCCACCAAGCATAGCTTCTGGCCAAAGCTTTAGTCCTCACAATCCCCGGTGCCCTTCGTGTAATAATTTTAATACCTTCCTTGCAGTTTTTCCGGTATGACCACCCTGTCCCCCATAGCAAACAACCTTTCTGTAGTGACAGTTCTGTTTGCCGGTTTCGAATGTCCTGAATGCTTCATCGTTGTCTTTCTCTGGCCATCCCTTTTCTACCCAATGTAATACCCGCGCCAGACGCTTGTCTTTATTAGTCTCGGCAATGTCTGACGCGGTTATGGGTAGGTCCGCAATGTCTCTATGCTGAGGGTGGCCCCGTGGGAGCTGGATCGTCGCTCAGGTCGGGAAGCGGCGAGCGGCTCAACGCGTCTGCATGGGAGATCGCTTTACCGGGTCTGTGTGTGAGCGGTAGTCGTAGGCGGCGAGGAACTCAGACCACCTTGTCATCCTGGGGATAGGATGTTCGGGTGGCCTTGTTCCCCGCCAGGATGCCCAGCAGCGGCTTGTGGTCCGTGATGAGGGTGAATCGGCGGCCGTAGAGGTACTCGTGGAACTTCTTTACTGCTGCACGATGGCCAGTGCCTTCTTATCTAATTGGCTGTAGTTTCTTTCGGGTTTGCTGAGTGTTCTTGAAAAGAAAGCGATGGGTGCTTCTTTTCCGCCTGGGAGTGTATGGCTGAGGACGGCGCCGACGCCAAATGGTGAGGCGTCGCATGTGACGGCGATGGGTAGGGTCTCATTATACTGAATGAGAACGGCATCCGAGGTGAGCAGGTCTTTGTATTCTTGAATGCGGTGTCCTCCCGTTTCCCCCAGGTCCATTTGGCCGTCCCTGTCCAGGAGCTATGCAAAGGCTCCCGCTGCGGTCGCCTTTTGGGGCAAGAACACATTGTAAAAATTTAGCAGTCCCAGAAATGCCTGCAGCTCTGTTTTGTTCTTGGGTGTGGGGGCTTCCTTTATGGCTTTGACCTTGCTTCCGGTTGGGTGGATGCCATGTCGGTCTAGGAGGTACCCCAGAAACTCGACTTGCTCTGTGTATAGCTGGCATTTCTCTTTCTTCACCTTTAGCCCGGCCCCTTTGAATTTTTCTAGTACCTCCCTTAGGCGACCCTCTAGTTCCTCTTGGTTGGCTGCCGACACCAATACATCGTCAAAATAGGGAACCACCCCTTGATTCCTCGCAGCAGTCTCTCCATGAGGCTCTGAAAATTCCTGGGGCTACGCTGACTCCAAACTGGAGTCGGTTACAACGAAACGCTCCCGGTGGGTGACTATTGTTTGCGCCTCGGCGGTTTCTTCATCGACCGGCAGTTGCTGATAGGCTTGCGCCAGGTCGAGCTTCGCAAAGACCTTGCCCCCAGCGAGTGTAATAGGTGTTGCACTACTGGGACGGGGTAGGCGCTTTGTTGCAGGGCGCATTGAGGGTGGCCTTATAGTCCCCGCAGATCCTTACTGACCCATCTGGTTTGACTGGGGTGACTATAGGGGTCTCCCCACCGGCGTGGTCGATTGGCTGCAAAACCCCTGTTTGACGAGCTTGTCAATCTGCTCGCTCTATTTTTTTTCCGAGTGCAAAAGGCACCCGCCTGGGTTTTAGGCGATGGGGCGACATTTGGGTCTAGGCTAAAAGAGATAGGGGCCCTTTGTACTTGCCTAGGGTGCCGTCGAATACTTCTTGGAAATCCCTGCAAGCTGCTGCTCCCAGTCGGCCTCTGTGGTGTGGTTTATTCCCGTGACCTCGATCCCGAGTGGCGCGAACCATTGGAGTCCTAAAAGGCTGGGTCGGTTCCGGTCCACGATAGTCAAGGGAAGTTTCATGTGCGGTTTTTGAAAGTCACCTCGAACTGTCCAGTCCCAATGACGGGATGCGGTTCCCCTGATAGTCCTTGATGATCAGCTTCTGGTTCTCCAGTCCTCTTTCTGGATGTTTGGCACCAGACGCTTGAGTTCTTTCCAGGCGACCATGGAGAGGTAGGATCCGGAGTCTACCTCCATCCGGCATGGCTCGCCCTCGATGCTCACCTCCACGTAGACCTTCCGGGCATCCGTGGTTTCGGCATGGCCGATGGTGACCGTCTGGTGGGTTTCTTCTCTCCGGCGGCCTTCCCGCCTCCGTCGCCCTCGGTTGTCTCGGTTCCAGCGATAGTGGCTTGGCGATCTCTGGTTCTCGGGGGTGTCGTCTCGTCCCGGTTGCTTGGTTCGCCCGGGCGGGGCTGTGTGTCTTTTTGAGTCGGCAGACTCGGCGATGTGGCCCTTCTTGTTGCAATGCCGGCAGATCGCGCCCGAGAAAACGGCACTCTGATCGAAGGTGATTTCCCGCACCCGCGCACTGGTTCCCGACTTACGACCCGTTGATCTCGCCGGTCCCGTCCTGTTTGTAGTCGGTGGACGTCTTCCTCCTCGTCCGTGGTATCGGAGGCGGAGTCCAGGTCCCCGTGGTGTGTGGTGGTTTCTCGTCGGCTTGTCTCTGGGTTTTCAGTGTGGTCCCGTTGTCTGCCCTCCGAAGTCTGGCTGCTGACTTCCGGGTGGCTTCGCTGGGAAGCTTCGCCAGGGCGTCCCGAGGTGGATGTTGCCTTTTGCCATCAGTCGACTTTTTAGTGCCTGATCCCTGAGGCCTAGGACCACGCGGTCTCGGAGGACATCGCCCAGGTCCCTGAACTCGCACATCCCCCTAGGTCTCGCAAGGCGGCTATGAAGTCGCTAATGCTCTCGTCCTGCCGCTGGTTCCGCCGATAGAACTCATCCCGCCGGATGAGGATGGGCACAGCGGGGCGTAGTGGTTCCGAAGGAGCGGCTCGAGATTGGCCCAGTCCATCGCCTTCACGTCCTCGGGCTTCGCGAGGGCTTTGGCCATCTTAAACACCGCGGGCCCGCAGTGTGTGAGGAAGACGGCCCTTTTCTTCTGCCCGTCGCATCCTTCAAATTGCTACTTTGAGGAACATCAGGAATCTATCCGTACGATTCCCAGTCCTCGGTAGCGGGTTGAAGGGCGCTGGTGGGGTCATGCTGGCCATCTCGTCGGTCTTTGTCTTCTCGGGACACGTGCTCGGTGGTTATTCTCCGGATCCCACCTTAGCCGCCAGTGTCGTGTCCGTCGCGGAAGGAAGCTCTTAGTCAGTGACTTAGTTTCAGCTCTTTATTGGCTCCGGATACAGCTTAAGCTTGAAGGGGAAAACTGCGGCTTTTTATTCCCGAGCCGCGGCGGCCATGACAATGACACCGCTCGAATCTCCCGCGATTAGTTTCACCAATCGCGGGGATTCGCAACGGGCCAATCAGTGCGGACCCACATACCCCACAATGACAAACTGGGGCAGCCCCTGACTGGGGTCTGAGATGGAGGTGTAGAAATACTTCAGGGAGTGGGAGGAGGCGCCTGGAAGGGACCCAGAGGAGGAGAGTTAGGGGGCTTCAGTCAAGGGCCCTGATCCCATGGAGGCTCCCATTTGAGGCTCTGGGGAGGAAGGAGGAAGAGGAAGAAGAGATGGGGGGCAGAGGAGGAAGGGGGGAAGGAAGGGAGAGATGGTGGGAGAGGAGGCAGGAGGTGGAATGAGGGAGCGACTGAGAGGGAGAGAAGCAGCTTCTGGAGGGCCTGAAGAGTTGGAGGGCAGGGAAGGTCTTCACCTGCCCGCAGTTGTGCCCTCCCCTCTTCCATCAAGGACTCCCTCAAACCCCCTTCTGGGCTGCTCAGTCTCTGCCCCAAGGAGGCTACAGTGGCCCCACAGGGAAAAGGGCGGATTTCCCCCCAGGAGCTCAAAAGCAGCAACAAACCCCACCTGGACACCCCAAATTTCCATTCACAGCAAAAAAAAGTCTAAGGGCCAAAGTGGATGGTTTATAGCTGCAGATATTAGGGGAGATTTTATAAAACGGGGGAGGGGAACGGAGAGGCCATGGGATCCTTAGGGGAAACTCAAAAAAGGGAAGGCAAAGGGAAAGGAGCAGCAATGAAGCCACGGAGACCCTCGATCTTCCTCCTGTCCCCCTTCCCATCGCTGGAA
The DNA here is from genome assembly GCF_049901735.1 of Notechis scutatus. Lineage (NCBI taxonomy): Eukaryota > Metazoa > Chordata > Lepidosauria > Squamata > Elapidae > Notechis > Notechis scutatus. The sequence continues at coordinate 27,099,504 of NC_142010.1, read as the reverse complement.
AATCCCCCCTCCCCTCCCAGAGTTCAGCTGTTTGAGCAGGAATCGGCCTTGAACCCAGGACTCAGAGGGGCTCCCCCTCATTCCACAGAGAATTTCACTGGGATTATCCCAAGATTGCTTCATTTCAGCAACCCAGTTAGGGCCCTGAAACCATCATCCACGGATGCACTTTGTCAGGCAGAAATGCCCCTCAGCCAACTTGGGAGGGGATTGTGATCCTGGCTACTCAACTCTTCCCATGATCAGTGAGTGGAAGGTAAAGGCCTAAATCAGAGTTCCTCAGACTCAGCCATTTGGACTTCAATTCCCAGAATTCCCCTCACCCTATAGAAACCCAGGGGGCCTCTCCACCCTGCCCCCACCCCCTGCCCCCACTGGGCCTGATTGGGAGTTCCTGCTGAAAACACCCATGTTTTTTTGGGGGGGCTCAGCTGGGGTCCTCTCCCTAAACTCATCCTCTGTGGGGAGGGTCCTGTCCCCTTTCAAGCCCCTCTGGTGAACCAAAGATTAAACACAGAACATTATTTCACTTTCCATCATGCAAACTCCTGACTGAGGATCATCCGAGTTTTTCCAGCCCTTCCTTGGAGGACAGGCTCAATTCACAAGACATGAAACTTTACTAACAAGGAGGGGGGAAATCACATTAAGTCACCGTTTAGTTTCCATTGTCAAAATACAAACACAGAAGAGACTCTGAGGCTGCCCAATGAACAGAAAAAAACAGCTTCTAAGCGGGTTAAAAGAATCAGAAGAAAATAAAATGAATAAAATGCTGCTGGGAAATTGATTCAGCTGGAAAATCCCCAAGGCCCCTTTTTGGTGTCCATTCTGAAAGCTCTTCAGGTCAGAAATTCTTTCAGGGCACCAAAGATTTTAAAGATCATGTTATGAACTAATAAAATACGCCTTATTAAAAGTTAACAAAAGCTAGCTAGGAAAGCAGGCTCGAAATCCTGCTCTTCTCATTGGCCCACCAGAGTAAGTCGGGATTGGTCCATTCCGTGCATCCTGATTGGCTTAGAACGGGCCGTTCCCATTGGACAGAAACCAAGGTATTAAACGTTATTCATTGGTTAATGGGACAGCAGCCAGCCCTATAAAAGGGCTGCTGCTGTCCAAGGGTTTCGCTCTGTTCGTTCTGTTCTGAAGTCACTGAATAAAGAGTTGAGTCACTACTGAGGCCTCGTCTCCGTTCTTGCGCCCATGCCTCCCAACATAACACTGGTGACGAGGGTGGGATGCGGAGACAATAGAGCCGCCTAAGCACTCGCTGTGCACCGAACAGAGCACGTGGCTTCAAAAGCGTCAACAAAGGCAAGATGGCCAGCGGCGCTATACCACCCGCTCCATTTGACCCGGCTAACGAAGACTGGGACTCGTACATAGATCGGTTCCAGATGTTTCTGGAGACCAATAACCTGAAGGACGCTTCGCCTGGCAAGAAACGAGCGGTTTTCCTGACTCATTGTGGGCCTGCCGTTTTTAAAATGGCAAAGGCACTTGCAAAACCTGCAGAGGTGAAGACGATGGATTGGGATAACCTTGCTCCGATACTGCGGGCCCACTACGCACCCGCAGTGCCTACTCTCATCCGGAGGCATGAATTTTACCAAAGAAACCAACGGAAGGGCGAGAGTGTTGGAGACTTCATCGCCAATCTCCGGAACCTGGGGGGTCTCTGTGGTTTTTCAAACCTAGAGGAAGCCATGAGAGACCGAATAGTTCTGGGATTAGATGACCACGGTGCTCAAAGCAAGATCATGGCAAAAGGGGACATCGATCTTGCAGATGCCATCGCTGATGCTACTGCAGCAGAGGCAACCAGGAAGTCGGCCGCTCGAATGCGCCGCACCAACGCACCGCTCCGCCAACTCGCCCAGGATGCCTCACCTCTTTCAGAGAGGCACGCTACAACGGCGCACCATGAAGACCTCGAGTCTCCATCAGACAGTGATGAAGAGGTCAACCGACTCCGTTCTGAACGCGACCAGCGAGATCAGCGAAGCCGGAAGCCTTCGCGTCAATGCGCTGGTTGTGGGGCAAATCACCCATGAGCAGAATGCAAATTCCTCGACGCACTCTGCCGCTCCTGTGGGAAGAGGGGTCATATTGCTAAAGTATGCAGGAGCAAGCGGGGGTCAAGTCCAATCCGTAGAGAAAACAACGGCCGCCAAATTACGGGCAGCCCGCCCGTGAACCAGGACCACCCGAACCACCAATGGAACCACTATCACTACCGAGCACCTCCGGCGTCGACTAGACGAGAGGAGACGCACCAAACCATCACCATCGGCCACACTTCATCTTTGGATGCAAAGAAGATCCGAGTGAAGGTCGCCATCGAGAACCACCCTTGCATCATGGAAGTAGACTCTGGGTCGTCTTTATCCATGGTCTCGTGGAAGACTTGCAAACAACTGATCCCCGACATCCATCGTCAAGACCTCAACACCCAGAGAATCATATTAAGAGACTATCAGGGAAACCGAATTCCCGTTGCCGGGTCCCGTAACGTCCAAGTCTCATTTAAAGACTGCACCGCTACACTGCCTCTTACCACTGTCGATCGGGACCGACCCAGTTTGCTGGGTCTACAGTGGTTCGCTCCGTTGGGGATTGAACTAGCCGGCATACATCAGACCGGGAGCGGTGACTGGGAAGCAGCCCTTGTCCAGGAGTTCCAGGACGTATTCACGGCGCAACTAGGCAAGTACAAGGGGGCCCCCATATCGTTTAATCTCAGCCCCAAGGTTGCGCCCATACGCCTCAAACCCCATCGAGTGCCTTTTGCACTTAAGCCTAAAATCGATGAACAATTGGACAAATTGATAGCCCAAGGAGTTTTAGAACCAATCGATCACGCCCGTTGGGAAACCCCGATAGTAACACCCATTAAGCCGGATGGATCGATAAGAATTTGTGGGGATTACCAAGCCACTCTAAACCACGCGCTCCAACAAAGCGCTTATCCCATACCGGTGGTTCAACACCTTCTACATTCTCTGGGTGGCGGAAAATTTTTTGCAAAATTGGACTTAGCACAAGCATACCAACAGCTACCCGTAGACGCAGAGACCGCTGAGGCCCAAACTATCGTTACGCACCGTGGTGCGTTTAAATGCAATCGGCTCCAGTTTGGAGTGAGTGTAGTCCCAGGCATTTTCCAAAGCCTGATGGAGCGGTTACTACAAGGCATAAAAGGGGTTGTGCCTTATTTCGATGATGTTTTAATAGCTGCTCCAAATAGAGAAGTGTTGGAACACCGACTCAGAGCGGTCCTCCAAAAATTCAAAGACGCTGGGCTTAAAGTAAAACAAGATAAATGTCAACTCTGTACTGAGAGGGTTGAGTTTCTAGGGTACCTCCTCGATAAAAAGGGAATCCACCCAACCGAAAAAAAAATAACGGCCATCAAAAACGCCCCCAGACCTAGGAATAAAACGGACCTACAAGCCTTCCTAGGACTCATTAATTTTTATATCTTCTTGCCTCAGAAGGCGACGGTAGCTGAACCATTACATCGCTTGTTAGACAAGAAGGCTTCCTGGGTCTGGAGATAACGGGAAGAGAAAGCGTTCCAGCAGGTGAAAGACCTATTGACCTCCGACGCTGTCTTAATGTAATTTAACGAGACTTTGCCGTTAACCGTCACATGTGACGCCTCGCCATTTGGGGTGGGAGCAATCTTGAGCCATGTTCTACCTAACGGCAAAGAAGCACCTGTTGCCTTTTTTTCCCGTACGTTATCTAAAACCGAAAGGAACTATAGCCAACTCGATAAGGAGGCTCTTGCTATTGTCGCCGCTATTAAACATTTTCATGAATATGTTTATGGACGATCATTTACCATAATTACGGACCACAAGCCGTTGCTCGGCATTATAGCGGGGGACAAGCCAACACCCTATATACTGTCGCCAAGAATGACACGCTGGTCAGAATTTCTAGTGGCATACAATTATCAGTTACAACACCGCCCGGGGAAAGCCATTCCCCACGCTGACGCCTTGAGTCATTCCCCACTTCCGGAAACCGTCGTCGACCCAGCTCCGTCTCTCACAACGCTCCAAATAGAAGCACTACGATCACCGCCTTTAACCGCGAGAGACATCGCCGCCGAAACCAAACAGAACCCTATCCTCGCACGTGTCCTCAGCTGGGTCGAACGTGGATGGCCGGTCGACGAAGTCCGCAACAATTTCGCACCGTTCAAAAGCCGCCAGACTGAATTGTTCTCTCAACAGGGTTGTATTCTATGGGGAGACAGAGTCGTCATCCCAGAGAGGTTACAACGAACTGTATTGGAGTTATTGCACGATGGACACCCTGGCATCGTGTGTATGAAGGCGCTGGCGAGAAGTTATGTGTGGTGGCCGGGCATTGATAAACAGATCGAAGCCTGGGTTAAATCTTGCCCCAAATGCCAAGAAGTCAGCTCTGCCCCACCGAAAGCAACTCCAACCGAGTGGGAGAAACCGCGAGGTCCGTGGTCCCGTATACACATCGATTTCGCGGGACCCACCAAGGGACACACCTTTCTGCTAACAGTCGATGCTTATTCCAACTGGCTCGAAGTCACCAGAATGAAGAGCACCACCACAGAGGCAATTACAAAAAAACTCAACAAACTTTTTGCGACACATGGCTTACCGGACGTTCTAGTTTCGGATAACAGGCCCCAATTCACCGCCTTACCATTCGAACAATATCTTGCGGACCGGGGCATCCGCCATGCGCCAACGGAAGAGCCGACAACGGAAGAGCCGAGCGAATGGTTCAATTTATTAAAAAAACTCTGCACAAAATGGAGCCAGGGGACATCGATGAAAAACTAAACAGAATCCTCTTGCTTCAACATATAACCCCACACAGCGTCACCAACAAAACCCCAGCTGAACTGTTAATGGGCCGGAAACTTCGCTCCCACCTCGACCGATTGCACCCTGCCTACACGCCGGAAATATCTTTCGGCTCCAGCGGAAAATGCCGCGAATTCCAGGTAGGCGATTTGGTCTATGCCAAAAACTTTTCCGGTGACCCATTGTGGGTCCCAGCAACCATAACCTACCTCACCGGCCCCAGATCTTACCGTTTGTAAACTACAGATGGCAGATCCTGGAAACGGCACATAGATCAGTTGCATTCCAGATTGCAAACCGGTTCACTTAATTCCCCGGGAACTCTGACTAGGGGGGGAGGAAATACCGAAACAGATGGGTCCGAGGACGAAATGGATGACAACGCCATTATAGAAACGCAACAGCCACGAAACGCGCCATTGGAAGAAGAATCAAGGAGGGGATTTGCCTCACCACGGCTCGAATCCGCGATGGAAACGGGCCCACGAAACCCCGGAACTAACCCCAGGAACCTGCCTGAATACAATGAGGAGAGCGGAAATAACAGCGCTGAATCGTCTCCCGGAGAAACAGAAGCGTTGCTACTGGACATTGTGGGAAGTGCTCAACCGGAGCCAAACTGCGAGCAGAAACTGACGGAGCAACGAAAGTTGACCAGGCAGGTTAAAAAACCTGCATACCTTCGAGAATACATCACCACTCCGTATAAACGGAACCTGGGGGGAAGGGGTGTTATGAACTAATAAAATACGCCTTATTAAAAGTTTAAAAAAGGGACTTCCGGTTTGTCGGCTTCGCGAGCGGCAGGGATTTGCGAAGCTGCGCGATCCCTGCCGCGCTAGCCGTTTTTGGGGCTCCGACCCAGATGGGTACGGAGCTAGGCTGCCCTGCAGGGGCAGCTGAAGGTAGGGGGGATCCGGAGAAGGGTTTGGGGGTTTTGCAGACCCCCTCCCCGGCCGGCAGAACCCCCTTTTCCCAGGACGGTGCAGCGGCGGTCCGTAATGGCCGCCACAAAGAAGCTGGCAGCCGGGTAAGAATGCGCAGGAGGAAGTGGAGAAAGTGCTTGAAAGGAGAAAGTTTTTCTTGGCTCCTAGGACTCTAAGACATATTTAACAAAATTCCTGAAAAGTATGACTTTCTGAATGATACCTTCGAGAAGAGGAAAAAAGCGGCAGTTTAATGGTGCTGAAAGGATAGCTTACCCTCTTTTTCTACGGAATAAAAAGTGAATATTAAGAAATCTATTTTTTTTTAGGTGAAAACTGGCTTTAAGCGATGAGTGGGAAAAGAGAGGACTAAAAAAAAAATATTTGTATGCTAAGACTTTGTTGGAGGAGATGCCTTAAGGATTGAAAGACTAAAATATATTGCAATAAGATTTTAAGAAACAGATTTGGACTTTCTTTTTCTCTGATTGATACTACCCTAGGAGGAGAGAGTGGGAACTCTGTCTTGGTTTGGACTGACTGATAACTTTGGGATTGTCTTATTTTTCCTTTGGAATATTCTGACTGTTGTAAGAGAAAAGAAAAGAAAAGATTTATAATGGCTCCTTCTATTGAGGAACTGAGAAAAGATTATGAGCAAGCAAAAAAAAAATGGTAAAGCTGGTTTGAAAGAAGCCTTCCTTTTTTTAGAAATGGCGCTTATTAACTATCAACAAACATTGCAGCAGATGAAGACAGCAGAAGAAGAAGGAAGAGAGGAAACCATCTTTAATAAATCTCAGAACTCGACCAAGAGGGAAGGAAGAGGGAAGAGAAGAGAAATAAAGGACTTAAGATTTAAAAAAACATTTAAGAAAGGGAAAAACAAGGTGCAAAATCAATATAAGGATGGTAAACAAAAGGGAAGAGGAATACGACAGAGAAGGGAAGCCAGTAAGGCAGAGGCTAGAAGAAGGGGGGGGTAGAAAGGTTTGTTGGGAGAAGAAAGAAAGGGAAAAGGTGGAGAAAAGCTACAAAGTTTTGAAATTAAATGGGAAAAAAGGAATTTTTTTAGGGATAAAGGATAAGTATAATTTCTTCAAAGAGATTTTGCAAGGTACATAAGATGATATGGTAGTATTGTATTAGAAATAGAAAACTTAAATGGCTTAAGAGTTGATAAGAGATTAAAATGTTGAAATGTTAATAATGATTGGTTTTAAAATATAATATGAGGGGAGATTTAGAATATTGAGCTTTAATTAAAGAGTTTAATAAGATTATGGGATTGATGTTATTATAAAATTTTCATTATAGTATTTGTTTTTAATATTTAGATCTATTGTTTAACTATGTATTTAATTATTTTGGATGTATTATTCAGTTAGAATGTACCAAGCAAAATCGGATTGGGTATTCTAAAGATTAATTTGATTAATTTAGTCGGGAGATAGAAAGGCATCATACTCTGATTAGTGATTTCAGGAGAAATTTCTTTTTTTTTTTATAAGGAATGAGACAAAGGTACAATAAAGAATGGACAAAAGATACAAATATAATGACTCAAATTAAGATGATTAATTAAGATAGAATTAAAAAGAGTGAAATATGGGGAGAAGTTAATATAGAAGATTTAGAATGGTAAATAAAATAAGTAATGATATGTAAGATGAGTATGAATACAGTTGAAGTCCATGAAGAAAAGAAATACCTGGGTCCAAGTTACTTTCCAAAAAGATCTCTTTTTATGTTTTGTGTGTTGTGTATATATGTTTTTTTTGGGGGGGAGAATTAATGAAACCTTGCAGAAATATAGAATGAGAATAATGGTAACTAAGTCAGAAAGAAATAGATGAAATAATAATAATAAAATGGAATAAGAGTAAAGAGAAAGAAAGAGAAAATGGATAAGAGGTTTTTGTATGTTTATATGGAAATGGTTTAAAACAGAATTATAGTTTATCTGACTTGTTAAATTTATAATGGAAAAAGGTTTAAATATGTAATGGATAATGACGACTTGTGTGTTTTGAAAAAAATTAATAAAACTTGTTTAAAAAAAAAAAGTTTAAAAAAGCTAGCTAGGAAAGCAGGCTCGAAATCCTGCTCTTCTCATTGGCCCACCAGAGCAAGTCGGGATTGGTCCATTCTGTGCATCCTGATTGGCTTAGAACGGGCCGTTCCCATTGGACAGAAACCAAGGTATTAAACGTTATTCATTGGTTAATGGGACAGCAGCCAGCCCTATAAAAGGGCTGCTGCTGTCCAAGGGTTTCGCTCTGTTCGTTCTGTTCTGAAGTCACTGAATAAAGAGTTGAGTCACTACTGATGCCTCGTCTCCGTTCTTGCGCCCACGCCTCCCAACATAACAGATCATTTTCAGGATCGTTCATGGTATTTATTTGGGCAGAACCAGGGTCTGCATACAAAAGGGCAGGACCTCCAAAGCCCAGAGAAATAAATGCACGTAGTCCTCGACTTATGACCATAATTGAGCCCATGTTTTTGTTGCTAAGTGAGACATTTGTTAAGTGAGTTTTTTCCTCCATTTTGCAAATTTTCTTGCCACAGTTGTTAAATGAATCGTTGCAGATGTTAAATAAATAACCTGGTTGTTAAGTGAATCTGGCTTCTCCATGGACTTTGCTTGTGAGAACGCTGCAAAAGGGGCTCATGTGATATGGGGAGACTGCGACCGTCATAAATATGAACCAGTTGCCCAGCATCCAAATCTCGGTCACATGACAATGAGGATGCTAAAATGGTCACAAGTGTGAAAAATGGTCATACTGTCACTTTTTTCAATGGTATTGCAACTTTGGACACTAAATGAACTTTTGTAAGTCGAGGACTGCCTGTAGTCCCACTGCCCATTCCCTCCAGTATGGCCTCCCAGTCCTTCCCAGTCCAAGGCAAAGGCCTGGGCCTCCTTCTTCCTGCTCCTCCCCACAATCCCAGGGGCTTCTCAGAGCTTTTGGGGAGAGGGATCCCAGATCCACTTCCTGCTCTGGGGAGATTTCAGAATCCAAAAGGGATCAGAGCTTTTCCCTAACAGAAGGAGGGGGAATCGGACTCTCCGTGATCCGGAACCGGCTTCTTTCAGGGACGTCTATGTCCATTTTTTGGCAGTAGCCAAAGAAGCGAATACAATCCTTGGTTGTATAAACAGAGGCATAGAATCAAAATCACGTGAAGTTATCAGTACCGCCTTATAAAGCCTTAGTAAGGCCTGCCACACCTGGAATGCTGCCTCCGATTTTGGTCACCACATTACAAAAAAAGATGTTGAGGCTTTGGGAAAAGTGCAAAGAAGAGCAACTAAGATGATTAAAAGCCTGGAGGTTAAAACATATGAAGAACGGTTGCTGGATTTGGGTTTGGCTAGTCTAGAGCAGGGGGGTCTCCAAACTTGGCCACTTTGAAGACTTGTGGACTTCAACTCCCAGAATTCCTCAGCCCACAAAGATGGCTGTGGAATTCTGGGAGTTGAAGTCCACAAGTCTTAAAGTGGCCAAGGTTCAAAGTTACAATGGCTCTGAAAAAAGTGACATAACTGTTTTTCATATTTACATCCTTTCCAGCACCCCATGGTCCCCTGATCAACATTAAGCCGCTTGGCAACTGATTCATATTTATGACGATTGCCGTGTCCCTGGGTCATGCATCCCTTTTTGCAACCTTTTGACAAGCAAGGTCCATGGGGAAGCCAGATTCGCTTAACAACCAGGTTGCTAACTGATCCACTGCAAGCTTCACTTAACAACCAAGTTGCTAACTGATCCACTGCAAGCTTCACTTAACAACCAGGTTGCTAACTGATCCACTGCAACGCTTCACTTAACAACTGAGGCAAGAAAGGTCGTAAAATGGGACAAAGCTCACTTAACAAATGCCTCACTTCACAGCAGAACTTTTGGGCGCCCTTGTGGTCGTAAGTCGAGGACCACCGGTATTTTTTAATTCTGCAAACTTATTGGGGGCTTCTGAAATGGAAGAAGGAACCTCTGAGGAGGTTATTGGGCTTTAGGATGGGATATAGGGGAGAAAATGAAAATGGAGAAAGAAGGATCCTTAAGAAGATTATTCTTCCAGGGAGCGTTTCTCTCTAAACTCCGACCCTCCGGCGGAGTTCACACTGCAACCTTCGCCCAATTGCTCCACTGCAACAGCCTCTCATTTGGCAAATGACACCCAGGTGTTCCTAGAAATGGGCTGAATCCTCCCAGCACCAAAGCTACAAAGCCCACCCAGCCTCCTAAAGGCAGGAAAGACGGAGGGGTTGTGCGAAGGCAGCCAGGAGGTTGTGAATTGACCTGATCCCGCTTTCCAACAACCTCTGCTTTAAAACAGGGAAAGGATTGCGCTTTGGGGCTTCCCAGGTAGACTTGACGGGCCCCTGGAGGGGCCACCCTTGTCCTGATCCCAGTGGGGCTCTCCTGGATTTGGGGGAGAGGGGGAAAGCAGCAGCTTTGGGGCATAATATCAAAGTGGCCAGAGGAGGAGGGGGAGCGGACTAAAAAGAGGACTGAATCAGGAATCTCTGTCTGGGTATGTATTACCCTTTGCAGAGGGGTGGGGGGAGGAGAAAGTTTCCGTGGCACTTAAAAGGGGCGGAAACCCACCCACCCTCCAGACCCCCAAAGGGACTCACCAAAGCAGCTCTCCCTCAGGGCCACCGCCACCAACATCAGGAGCAAGAGGGGCGCAGAGCGCAGAGCCATCCTGGCCGCGATCCTCAAACCTGTGCCCTGCTTTCCGGAAGTCGCAGACAAAGAAAAAACTTCTCCCTTTGATCAACAGAGCAAACAACCCGGAGCAGGCTGGCGATTGGCCAAGCTCAACCAATAGAGAAAAAAAATATCCCCATGTCGGCATAGTTGCTTGGCAGATGTCCAGGCTCAACAGGTGCGAAAAGTGAAAGTCACATCAGGAAATCTTGGGGTGGGGGAGGGGCAGAATTGGGGCTGGTGTGTGTGTGTGTGTGTGTGTGTGGGCAGTGAAGGGACCCTGAGAGCAATTAATCCATAGGATACCTTGCTTCCTGGAGCTGGTAGGTGGTCCATCACTGGAGATGTTCAAAAATGGACCCTTTGATAAGGATGCTATAAGGCAGGGGTCTCCAAACTTGACCCCTTTAAGACTTGTGGACTTCAACTCCCAGAATTCCTCCTCCAGTCATGTTAGCTCAGGAATTCTGGGAGTTGAAGTCCACAAGTCTTAAAGGTGCCAAGTTTGAAGAGCCTTGGTGTAAGGTCTCTCCTGCCTATCCCACATTTTTCTGTATTTTATATCTATATCAGTTTTATTTTCAGGCAATAGAAATGTCCCCAGGAATGCCAGCCAAAGCAAAGCCTTGCCTGCAAAACATGTTTTTCTAAGAGAAGCTTACAAGAGTCATTTAAAGTTGGTCCAAGGTCCAAGAGCCAACTTAAGGTTGTCAACAGATCCAAGGTTCAGGAGTGACATTATATACACGCCAGAGCTAAATGTTGTTTCCAGCAAAGAGAACAGAGTCAACCTCTCCTATAGGCTGCAGCCAACTGTCATTCATTGGAATGATTACTCTGTTGCTAGGCAATGACCAATAGGATCTCTGTTCTGCTCTCTTTTGGACAACTAAAGTTTAGCTTTTCTTTTTCTTTGCCCAACTTATATGTCAACCATTTTCCCAGCAGAGTTGAAAAGCCAAAATTTCTCTGCTCTTTTTTTCATAGTTCATCTTTATTTCCATTTTACTTACTGATAATACATGTGCCCTTTATTAGTTAACTATTTAATTGTCTATTAAACTTCATAGATAACTGGCTGTGTGAAAGTTTAATGTGGTGGGTAATCGTTGTCCTGTTTGGGAATTTTTAAACCCTTCCTTTTTTAAAAATCTCATGCAAAATCACTTGTGTTTTCTTCTTGCCTTTCCTCTTTAAATTTACCATTATGTTAAACATGCATCCCAAACTCCTACATGTAGTCCTTTTACATTTAGGACCACAATATAGACTGGAAAATTTGTCATTAAGCAGTGTGGTCATTAAGTGAAACTTCATGTGAGCACACGAGGTGAATCCCTGGTCATTAAGCAAGACATCGCATAACTATGACTTTCTCTGCCGGCTTCCCAATTGACTTTATCAGAAGCTGGAAGGGAAAGCAGTCACGGGACCTCGGGAGGCTGCAACTGTTATAAGTGTGTGACAGTTGCCCAGCACCTGAGTCACCATGATGTGACAGCAGGGACATTGTTATGGTTATAAGTGCGAGGACCACGCAGTGTTTTCAGTGCTGCCATAATCTGGAACAGTTGCCAAATCAGGGATGTTAAATGGAGCACTTCCTGGACTTGCCTCCCTTTAGAAAGTGTGTGTAGAGAAGAGCAACAAAGGTGACAAAGGGCCTGGAGGCTAAATCCTAGGTTGAAAGGTCGAGGGAGCTAAGGATGTTCTGTTTATGGAAGAGAAGGGTTTGTGGGGAGGACACGATAACTATTTTCCAGTCAGGGGTGGGCTGCTACCACTTCTCCACAATTCAGGCGAACCGGTAGCTAACCGGTAGCAAATGTTATGGCCGATTCGGCGAACTGGCAAATCCCACCCTTGGCTGGCCCTGCCTGCCCCGCTCCTCCCCTCCCGGGACTCCCCACACAGCCCGTGGGGAGCATCCCAGGTAAGTACAGGGCCCAAGGGAAGGCTCAGGGAGGGCAAAAAATTGGGCCTTCCGGAAGTTCCGGAAGGCCAAAAACAGGCCTGTTTCTGGCCTCTGGAGGGCCTCCGGAGCCCAGGGAGGCCATTTTCACCCTCCCAGAGGCTTGAGGAAAGCCTCTGGAGACTGGGGAGGGTGAAAATGGCCCCCCACCATGTTGCAGTAGGCCGACTAGGACACACCCACCCAGCAACCAGGCAAAGAAGGCATTGCTGGATCTTTTGACCTGCTTTCAGTCCTTGAGGGGCTGTCATAGAAAAGGGGGGAATCGACTTCTTCTCCAAAGCACCAGAAGGCAGGAGAAGAATGATTGGAAGCATGTTAACAACAGGTCCAACCTAGAAATAAGGAAATAAATTTCCTGATAAATTATGTATCAGCTGGTGCTCCATTCAAAATCCAAGAAAGAAATACTTTAGACTCCATTAATCAGAGAAAAGATATCTTTTACTGGAAATCAAGTGGTAGCAACAAAAGAATTCTGAATCTGAGAAAATGGGCGCGTAATCACATATACAAAGTAATGGCAACGTTCCCACCCCCAATAGTTCAATTGGCTCATCCAATTAAAAGTTGTGTATATCATCATGTGGGCATCTCCAGGTGGTGATGAGGCCTCTGTCTGTTGACCTTGACATATTTTGATAAAGAGTTGCAGCTGCGCATAGCATAGGATAGAAAGCCTAAGCAAGAATCTACCCCCCACCCAGCTTATACAGTTCTGGTTTGTAACACCTCCAGCTCACTTCCCATAACCATTCCCACCTCCTCCCCCCGTTACTTATGACAGCCGAAAGATGCAAAGCAAAGGGAGAAAATCTTGAAGGCTGACAGTGTGATGGATTGACAAAATAGCTTGTCTCCTGGAGTTGTGGGTGCTCCATCATTGCAAATTTTTGAAAATAAACAGATAAACCATTTGTCCAGGATGGTATAAGGTCTCCTGCCTTGGACAAGGGGCTGGACTAGAAGACCTCGGAGATCCCTTCCAGCCCTATGAGTCCATCATCTTCGCTGTCCTTCAAATGCAGGTAGTCCTCAACTTACAGCCATCTCTGTAGTGACTATTGAAAGCGACAACGGCACTTGTAGTGACTTAGGACCGTTTTTCACCCTTAGGAACCGTTGCAGCATCCCCGTGGTCAAAGTCCGAGTCAGCACTTGGCAATGGGGTCGTCTTTATGACGCTCGAAGAGTCCTCGGGTTATGGGATCCCCTTTTGTAACCTTCTGACAAGCTGAGTCACCTGCAGTGATTCACTTAACAGCTCTTGCAAGAAATGTCGTAAAATGGGACATATCTCATTTCACAATTTCCTTGCTTAGCAATGGAAATTTGGGGTTCAATTGGGTTGTAACTCGAGGACTCCCTGTGTTCTTCCAATCCCCCCTTCCTCCTCCTCCTCCTCCTTCTTCCTCTTCCTCTCGCATGATAGACCTGCAACACTCCACCTGCTTTCCATCACTGCAAGGATGAAGGGCGTGATTCATTGTTATTGTTTTTCTGGTCTTCCTATCCGGGGCTTTGAGTTCACCGTCTGTCAATAATTCTGGAGCTGGCTGCTCATTGTCAGTCCCCTCCTCTGAATCTGAAGCCAGCATGTCAGACAAGATAATTTGGGGAACTTTGAAACCCAGGTACTCACCTGCAAAGGGAGGTGCGTTTATTAGCAAGGCTCCTGTCAGGCATCTGTCCACATGTGACAGTCCAATTAAATTGATCGTTATTCATGCCTATGGACAGGAATCTTCTCAACTGACAGTTATCACCTCCAAGGACTTTGATAAGGGTCAATGGAACTGGAGGATTGGACTTTGCTTGCTTGTGATGATGTAAAGATTCTAAGCTAAGGCCTCTTTTAACTCCGCCCCCAGGTTCTGCCATTCCCTCCCTTACAGCCCCAAAACCATTGAAATATCCACCTAACTTGTATTTGGTGTACTGATTTTTTTTTTAACAATGTGTAGGACAGAGCATTTGTTGGTCGAGATTTGGAGTTGCCAATTGTTTCTCTGTCCCTGAGGGTATGTCATTAGACTGGATAGGGTGGACACCTCCCCTACTTGAAATAAGGCCATCTATTAGGCGGAGTCTCGTCGCTGCCATACAGCTGCTATCTCGGGGCTCTGAGATAGCTGCTGATATCCCCGCTCCTGGTCGGTCCCCACGGACCTAAACCGTCCCGTAGAGACGGTGATAGTAAGGGGCGCGTTCTGTAGATCCCAGGGACATCGCAAGTCCCTGGTTGATCCAGAAGAAGCCCTTTTACCATCGGCGGGGAGGCAGCCATTAAGCTGCTGAAGTTGGGACAGCTCTGGAAGGAAGAGACAAAGAGAAAGTGTATCGGCTGGTGAGGATTCTTTTTTTTTTTTTTACTTGGGACTTAAGGACACCCTAAAATGAGAAGGAATCTGTAAAATTTTTGACAAAATTTGACTTAGCGGCAATTTTTTCTTTAAGAATGTCAAAATGAGGCTTAGGTTTTTATTTTTACTTTTTTTTTTCTCTTCACTGAACTTCTATTGCGATCTAGTTAATCAGACTGGTTTTTTCTTTTATATTTACTTGCTTTTTTCTCCTCTTTTTGACTGTTTATATTATATAAAATAGAGGCTCCCTTTAGTATCTTTTTTTTAAAAATATATATATATATATACATAAACATATATATATACTCTTTCTTTTTTTTAGGCTTTTTTTGGGAGGAAAAGGGGGAGAGGTTTTAAGAAATTTTGCAACACTGCCAACTAGAGGCTTGAAAAGATTTTATTTGAAGTTGAGAGCTGGGAAAAGAAATTCTTTTCAAGGCTACTGGAAGTGATAAGATAGAGGGAAGAGTGCTGGAAGATGTTTATACAGGTGCTCTTTGGGACTTCTATTATCAACTGAATATTTGAAGCTTGGCCTTGAAATTTGTGGAGAAGCCAAATAAAAGCCTTGGATAAATAAAAGGCAGTGTGTGCTTTCTTTTTTTATTTTTTATTGTTGGTTTATCCCTCTCCTCTAACCCCACAATATTTTGTAATATTGGTATATTTATTTTTTATTTTACCTTATTTTTTTATTTTTATTTTTTAAAGGAGAAGCCTCGGAATATTTGCTTTTCGTTTTTATTTTATTTTTTACTGGAATATTTGCCTCTTTATCTCTACTTTAGACTTGTTTTTACGGCTATTTTCCATTTTTTGAGGTCTTTTAATTGGATTAAGGTGAGAAGAACCTGAAGAACTCCTTTTTTTTTTTTTTTTGCTTATTACCTTTTAATAATGTTGGGCTTTATTTTGTCTTTTTTTCTCTTTATTTTTAATTTTTACTTTTGAATTATAACTGAGTATTTCACAGCTGGATTAAGGTCTTGAAGAACCTGAAGAATTTCTCTTTTCTAATTTTGGGCTTTTTACTTTTTTACTTTTTATTGGTTTTGTTTTTTTTTCCTACTTGGTGTTTTCTTTTTTCCTAATTGGATTACAATTGGCTACTTTATTAACTGGATTAAAGGAGCCGGAAGACTTTGAGCCACGGAATGAGTAAGAAAATTTTACCTTTGGGCAGTTCAACTTCTGCTCCTGTCTCCCCATCAACTGGAGGACGACTTTCAATAATGGCAAAGCAAGATAAAGCACAAGTGGATTTAATGACGGTTATGCAAGGAATACAAGACCTAAAAATGAGTATGGAACAAAGAATGGAGAGTATTGAACAAACTATGGAACAAAGAATGGAGAGTATTGACTAAAGAATTGGGAAGATTGATGAAAAATTTGAAAATGTTCAACAGATGATGGTGAAACATGATGAGAGAATCCAAAAAATAGAAGAGAAAGATAAGCAAAGAGATGACATAATTGGAAATATTGATAGCAGATTAACAATGGTTGAACAAGAAAAAAAGTGGGATGTTGAAGTGGGAGATGGACAGGTCAGAATTTTACCTTAGATTTCAAAATATTGAGGAAGAAAAAGGACAGAATTTGACTGCTGTAATGATTGAAATCTTGGCTGGAGCCTTGGAAATAACAGAGGAAAAGATGATGGATGGGGTAGATGAGATATATCGAGTCTTCACAAGATATGCGATGAGGAACCAACTACCAAGAAAGGTCCATGTCAGATTCACCAAAAAAACTATTAAAACTCAAATATTACAAGTGGCAAGAGAGACGGGGTTGAAATACAAAGACAAAGAGATTGCGGTTTTAAAACAAGTACCCAGAAAAGTGAGAGAGATTAGAAGAGAATATCGATTTTTGACCAAAATACTATTGAAAAAGAGGTGAATTATAGATGGCTGATTCCAGAAGGATTAATGTTTACATGGCAAGAACAGAGATATAGAATTGATTCAATTGAGAAAGCAGAAGCATTCTACAAGGAATTTTTCGAAAGAAGAGAAATGGAGATAGAAAAAGAGAACATCTTAACTGAACTTGAAGAGGACCAAATGGGAACGGGAAAAGAAGAAGGCGCAATAGGTGGACAAGTGGAGACCAAAGAACAACGTGAAGTAAGATCCACGAGAGCTGTTAGACCTAAGTATAAAGTATAACCATGGAGGAAAAAATATTGATTTCCATGAATATAAATGGACTGAATTCAGCTACCAAAAGAAGGAAAACTTTTTGCAAATTAGAGAAGCTAAAATTTGATATAATTTGTCTGCAAGAAGTTCACATTAAAAACAACATGAACAACTATTGGCACGATTAAAATTAGGGAAAATATTTACTTCTCTGACTCACTGTAAGAAAAGAGGAGTGGTTTTGTATATTAGAGAAACCATTCCAGCAAAACTGATTTATACCGATGAAGACGGAAGAGTATTAATGGTTGAAATAGTGGATAATAATAAAAAACGCTCTTGGTTGCAATTTATGCCCGAATGATAAACAAGAAGAATTCTATAAAAACTTACACATGAAAATAATTGGACTGGACTATGTTAATATACTTATGATGGGAGATTTCAATGGAATTGTAGACAATAAACTGGACTATACAGCAAAAGCAACACGACAAAATAGGAAGACTCTCCCTAAATCCTTTTTTAAAATGACAGATGAATTAAACTTAAAAGATATATGGAGAGAAAGAAATGCTAAAATTCAACAATACACTTTTTATTCCAATAGACATTTATCATGGTCCAGAATAGATATGATTTGGACATCAACAGAATTATTATCTAATATTCAAGAAACAAATATTGAAATAAGTACGTGGGCAGACCATAATCCAATGACAGTTAAATGGAAAGGACAAAAAAAGAAGATCTAGATGGACATTAAACAATGCTATTTTAAAAGCTACTTGGCTTTCTTTTTAAAGAAAAAAAAAAAAAAAAAATATGTTATTTGAAAATCCCAGTTTGGTTATCAACTATTGAAGCTTTTTCTTATCCTATAACCTATAAGAAGGAACAAACAGTTAGATATGGGGAATTATTAGATGAAAAGGGTGAACTTAAAACGATGCAAAATTTAGAAGAACAAGGCATAAAGATGAATTGGTTTTCATATGCGCAAATACATTCAAGGTATCTTAAAGATTCTAAAATGGAAGGATTCTATGATAAATTGACTGATTTAGATAGGATTTTGACAGGTACTGATGAAAAAGTGATTAAAAAATTATATAATTATTTGTTGGAAATTAAATTAGAGGAAGAGCAGGTTAAAGAAACAATGATTGCTTGGGGGAAGAATTTTGGATATGGGATTGATTTAGAGAAATGGCAAAAATTGTGGTCTCAAAATTATAAAATGACAATGTCAACAGCATATAAAGAAAATTTGTATAAGATGTTTTACAGGTGGCATTTTCCCCCGACAAGAATAGCAAGAATGTTCAAGAATAAATCTGAAAAGTGCTGGAAATGTCAACAGATACCTGGCTCATACTACCATATGTGGTGGACTTGTGAGGATGCTAGAAAATATTGGACTAGAATTCGCATATGGTTGGAAAAAATGACAAAGAAACATATAGATTTGAAACCAGAGATTTTTTATTGGGAATCTTACCTGATACATATAATAAAAACTTAAAGTATTTGATTGTAAATGTATTAACAGCGGCTAGGATTGTATTTGCTAAAAATTGGAAGAATGAGAAAATACCTTCAGAAGAAGAAGTTATTAAGAAAATATTGGAATGTGCAGAAATGAGTAGATTGACATTTGAAATTAGAGAACAAGAAGATAAACAATTTTATGAAGTTTGGGATCTTTTTTATCAATGGTTGGATAATACAATATAATAATAAAATATTTAGAGATTTAGGAAATAATGAATATACATTTTTGGGGGGGGTTGATAATACTTTTATAATATTTATTAAGATAGATTTGGTATGATTTTATGATTTGTTGGGGAAAAAATTAACTAAACTATAGTTATCTCGCTTAAGTATGAATTAGTTAAATTATAGTCAAATGATTGTTTAATAATGATATTAGGATATATAATTGTTGATTGATAATATGAGTTATTATGTAATATAATTATTATAATGACTATGAAATGAATGCACAAAAAGGAGTGGTAAACCAACCGATACACTGTCTGTAAATTTATGAAGGATGATGATGTTTTTATGTTATGTTTTATGTTTTATGTGTTTTTTGGTTTGTTGTTAAAATCAATAAAACTTTAAAAAAAAAAAAAGAAAGAAATAAGGCCATCTATTGAGGCCTCGGAAGGAACCCCCACCAGCAGTTCCCCCTCTTCTCAGCCTCGTGGAAGGCCATCAAAATTTGGCTTTGTGCTCAGGCACTAACTTCAGGCTGACTTCACACTAACTTCACATGAATTTCTGGCTGACTTGGTGCTTATTTTTTCTTTTGTGTATTGTATTTATTGTCTCCTGTCCTTCTATTGGTATTTTTATTGTGTGGGCCCAGACCACTTGTGTGAGCTGGCCAGTCAGAGGGGTCTAATAAATAAACACATTTCTAAAACTTTCGAATCAATAGAAGACGCTCATGATGAATACAAAACTATTTAAATCTTTTGGCTTCACTGGGCAGCATTGATGGAAAGGAATTGTCTGGGGTCCCATTTGAAATATATAATATTGTTAATATATATAAATAACAAACTTCCTTTTAAATATATATTTTATTATAATATCAAAAGATTTGCAGGGCCACATTACTAGCTGTCCATGGCTGAATGTGATCTATCAGTCGTGGGTTGGGCACACCTGAAGTCCACTTTTTAGGCTCTCAAAGATGGCCAGCTCTTGAAAGCATCTGGGAAGCCCAAAAGGAATTGGGGTGAAAGTCCCAAAGCTTTTCACTCCTCCTTGCCCAGAAATAACCCCTGTAATATAAGGGACATCTCTCCCAACAATCAAGGGTCTCCCAACTCTTGGGCCATTTTGGGCACCTGAAGAGCCCAGAGAGGATCTCTGAGAAGCAGAAGAAGCTGCCCTCCTGCAAGGGGACCAGGACGGCTCTGGGCAGTCACTGAACTCCTCTCTCCCAACATGCCACTGGGTGAGGCTCAAATATCAGCCACTTGGTCCACAACCTGAGGCAAAGGTGGATTTGAGGGAAAGGGAGCCTCTGTTGCTGCCACCACCAAGCCAAGACCAAATGGCCATTTTACAGAAGATCAGCTGGTGATGCTAGAGAAACATCTGGACACAGGAACAAAATGACTGCCTCCTCCCCAAAGGAGGCCTCCCAGTTCCTGCTCCTTCCAGGTTTTGCCTTGGTTGGTCCCTTCCAACTCTGTTGTTCTGTATTCTATATTCTGCACCTTGAGCATCAACCAGCCCCACTTTGGAAAGTGCTTGATGAGGAGGATCAGTGGCATTTCTGATAGGCCTCCTTGTCCAATTACAGGTGGCCCTAGTGGGCCAGGAGCCCATCCTATTCTCTGGGTCCATCAGGGAGAACATCACCTACGGCCTACAAGGCTGCAGCGAGGAAGACGTAAGCAGAGCAGCGGAAGAAGCTGATGCCTTGGGATTCATCTGTGAGCTGGAAGGAGGCTTTGATGCAGGTGGGCAAAATCCATCCATCCCCCCTTGATTCACCCCATGAAACCCCCACTTTCCTCCCAGTAAACCCACCAGTCCCGTTTCTTGGCTCTTCTGAAGTGAAATCCTGCTTGTTTTGTTGCAATCTATACAGTAGTCCTTGGGTTAGGACCATTCCTTTGGCTATCGTTCCAAATTACAGTGGCACCAAACAAATGGAGGTTGCAACCAGTGGTGGGATTCAAATAATTTATTAAGCAGTTTCCTTGCCCCACCCACCACCACCCAGATGCCCTCGCTTCCCCCGAGCATTCAAAATCCAAGAAAGAAAACCTTAGACTCCATTGTTATAGAGCAGTGGTGGCTAACCTTTTTGGGCTCCTGTGCCAAAAATTGTGTGTGCGCACTCGCGTGCCAGCACCCAGAAGGCAATGTGTGCCCCCTCATACCCTCTACGCATGCGCACGCAATCCCCCCACCCCGCCACCCCCTTATCTGCACTGCAACTCACAGCTGATTTTCGGCCATTTTGTGGCCTTTTTCGGCCTCCCAGAGGCTTTAGGAAGGCTTCTGCAGGTTTTTCAGGCCGAAAACTAGGCCGGTTTCATAACTTCCGGTATTTTCGGAAAAACAGGAAGTGATAAAACAGGGCTAGTTTTCGGTCTGAAATGCCTGCAGAAGCCTTCCTAAAGCCTCTGGGAGGCTGAAAAAGGCCTCAAACCAGCCGAAAATCAGCTGTGAGGTGTGCGCATGCACAGTGAGGTGAATTTGCCTGCAGCTCGCGTGCCGGCACAAATGGCTGTGCGTGCCACCTCCTGGGATTTGCAAATACCTGTAGCCCAGGGGTCGCCAACTGGTGCTCCATGAGAAAATTTGGGTGGTCCGCAGAGAAATGTCACTCCTAAACCACCCCCCAAAGCAATTAATCTAGGCTGCGCTGGAACACAAGGCTGCACCGCCCACATGGCCCGCGGGAACACAAGGCTTGTGTCGCTATCATTGTGAACAACACGAGGTAGTGAGGGGAGGGGGGAAAGGGCGGAGGGAACTTGCCCCACACACCTGGTCTGGTCACTGGGCTGCTTCTTTCTTCTGCTTTTGGCTGCATGCAAGGAAAGCAGCAAAAGTCTTTCTCCCCCCCCCAACAAACTCCACCAGAAATGAGTCTTTGGGACCTGGCAAGGCATTCTGCTCCAAGAGGCTGCGCCGGTGCGACAAGTCTCAAAAAGACTCATTTCTGGCAGAGTTTGGGGGAGCGAAAGAAATACTTCTGTCTGTCTGTCTGTCTGTCTCTCCCCCCCCCCCGCTCCCGAGAACAGAGCTGGAGACTAAGCAACGCGGTCACATAGTATCAACCTTAAAACCACCTCGCTGTTGTGGTTCGCCGGCAGCTGGTGTGGACGGCTGAGGTCTCTGAGAGTGAGGGCTCGGATGAGGGGCCTGCGTGTGATGCAGGGATGGAGCCAGGACTATCAGAGAGTGGGATGCTGCCTGCGGAGCCTGTGGAGTCTGGCAGCAGTGATGCAGAGGACCCCGAGGAGCCTGTGCCCAGTGCGCATGGCCACAGGGCTGCTCCAAAGAAAGAGCAGCTGCAGCAGCACAAGTGACTCGGGAGTAAGGCTGCAAGGTGACGGCCTCTCCCTTAAGGGATAAAAGCCAGCCTTAAGGGGTGGGGTTCTTTGCAGGAAGCAAAGAAGTTCTTGCACTTCAAGTCTCGTGGAAGTTCAGTCTATCCTGGTTTGTGTTCTGAGACTTTTGGCTTTGAATATTTCCTTGCAATTTAATCTTGTGTTCTTGGCAGCCTTGCAATACCTTGACAGGGCTTGTTCTTATCTGGGACAATTAATTTTAATAGCACTTTACTCTGAATGAACGGAATTCACAGAGAGGCATTAAAAAGGTTTTGCTTTTATCTGTTTTGTGTTTCTTTGATTTGAACGAGGCTTGGGTCAGAACAATCGCTTAGCAATGAAAACTCCTGTCACAGTTGCACTTGTAACTTGAGGACTATCGGTAATGCTCCGGGTTACACGATCATCCTAATTGTAACAATATCATTCAAACACTAATGCAGAAAAGAGAATTCAAAGAGCTGATTGCACCGTTGTGCCATTTCAAAAATCACAAATCCTAAAATCTCTTCTATAATTGTTAAAAAGTGCAGGGAGGTCTTCCCCTCCTCTGGACCTTTTGCACTGTCCAAATTTTATTTATTTATTTATTTCATTTGTCAATCGCTTACAAGATAATAGATATAAGTATAAGCATGAGTAAGAATACAGGAAATAGGTACGAATAAATGGGGACAATAGGACAGAGACGGTAGGCACGATGGTGCACTTATGCACCATTATTACGGTATCTCCCTCCCACTAGAAGTTGGGCTTCTAGTTTTGCCTTGTTTTTCAGCTGAGTGGCTTTGCCACCCCTTTAGGGCAACAAGATTTGGTCAGCCTTGACTTCGCTCTTGATTTTCCTTGCTTGCCTTCTTTTGCAGAGGTGGGGGAGAAGGGGGGCCAGCTCTCCATCGGGCAGAAGCAATGGCTGGCCATCGCCCGGGCCCTGATCCGTGACCCGAAGGTCTTGGTGCTGGATGAAGCCACAAGTGCCTTGGACCCCGAGAGTGACGCTGCAGTGAGTGTGGAGAATCCACGAGGGGGCTGGGATTGGATCTTGGCTGGAGTAGTTCAGGGCCGCTGAAGGGCTTAATCTGAATTTTTTTTTAAACAAGTTTTATTAATTTTAAAAAACAATACACAAACAAACAAAACATAGAATAATAACATAGGACATCTTTTCTAAAAACAAAAACAAAAAACAACAACAAATAGAACATCTTATTTAAAGACAGGATCATTCCAAATTATCACATTTCCATACCAGCACAGTTTAATATGTATATTCATCTTATCTGTTCAACTTCATATCTTTTCCCAACTTCTCTTTATTTCTCCCTTTCCTTCTATTCAATTATATTTCTTTTGCCTTAAATTGTATATATTCATTATATCCATCTGTCTTATTTAAAATTTCATTGTTCTCTTCCAACATTCTTCTAACGTTTTGGTAAACAAACAAAACACAAAACATAAATACATAAAACTTCTTTTTGGAAAGCGGCTTACCCCGGGTAACATCTTTTTGTACAGACATAAATCAAATTCATGCTCACTAATATACTATTTCATATCTTATTTAACATTCTATATTTTCTATATATTTTCTCTCTTCATTCACTCTCTTAATTCTATTTTATTTATTTCATCTCAGTTTAAATAATTATACTTGCATCTTTTGTCCGTTCTCTTTCAATTATCTATTTTTCTTTTCTTTCTAATACAATATTTCTCCTGTAATGACTGGTTGAAGTATGACAACTTTTTATCTTTCCCCTAAATTTAACACTTAAAATAATACATACTTTCCATACTGATTCTGCTTAGTACATTCTAAGTATCACATTTTAGAATAATAAAACAAAAAGAAAAAAAGAGAATCAAGTTTATAAAATAGTAAAGACAATATTCCATAGAAAGTTAAACTCTATTGTTAAGTCGTAAACATTTTTATACATTCCCTTTAATACTTTATGAACTCATATAATATTTCAGTTTTCTAACTCAATTTCAAATACTAATATCTACAATACAATCTTATGTACTTTTGCAGAATCATTTTTTAAAGTTATAGTTTACCCTTTATCTCTGAAAAAAACCTGTCTTTTAACATCTTGTTTTGAACCTTTATGACTTCTCTTTCCTTTTTCCCTTCCTTTCTTATCAATTCTAGCCTTTTTACCCCGCTAGGATTTCCGGTTTGCAAGGCTTCGGCGACGGCATGAATCCGCGATCGTGCGCGGTACCTGCTGCGTTCGCCGCCGAAGTGCCTCCGATCCATTTTGATCTGGAGGATATGGTTGCCCCGTAGAGGCAGCCGAAGAGAGAGGAGATCCGGACAGGGGCTTGGGGGTATCGCAAACCCCCTCAGCCAGCACAACTCCTTTTTCCCTAGGCGGTGGAGCGGCGGTCAGTAATGGCCGCCACAAAGAAGCCTGCAGCCGGGTAAGATTGTGCAGGAGGAAGTTGGAGAAAGTGAAAGTTTTTTGGCTGAACCGGGACAGCAAGGAACCTTGAAATACCCTGGAAATTTAATTGTTTGAAGGACACATTGTTTCCCAAGGAGTGTGAAAGCGGCGGAAGAAGATTTAAAAGGGAAAGTTATTTTTTCTCACTCTCCCTCCCCATGGATATAGCTGATGGAAATTGGAAATTGGAAAAAAGAACTTTTTTTTAAAGATTGTATTGAAGGAGACTGCTTGGAGTTTATAAGATCAGAAATAAGTGGCAATTAGACTTCTAAAAATTTACTTTGGAACTGTGTAACTGAATTCTACCCCAAGAAGAAAAAATATAAAAAGAAGAAAGTGCTAAATGAAACAATTTGTTCTGATTTGGATTGCTTTGTGACTTTGGGATTTTTGGGAACTATTTCTTGAAAGACTAAAAACATTTGGGTTGTTTTTAAGGGAAAAAAATGGCATTATCAGTTGAAGAATTACAAATGGAATTTCAAAAGCTAAAAGAAGAGGAACAAGAAGGCAAGGGCTCTTCTGGATCTATTTTTCATTTTTTAGAAATGGCGATTTCTACCTACCAAGAAATACAACAACAAGGAAGGTGGGATGGAGAAGAAGAAGCCATCTTTAATGAACAGATAATCTTAGTTGAGGAAGAAGAGAGAAAGGAGGGAAATAAAATGGAGAATTCAGAACCTAAAAAAGCAACCAAGAAAGGGAAAAATAAGATGAAAAATTGATATAATGTCAGAAAGCAACAGAAAAGAGAAACACAACAGAGAGGGAAGATTAAGAGAGTGGAGTTTGAGGACTTAATCTGAATTTTTAATCTGAGGTGACAGCATAGGAAAACTGGGTTTATTTGACTGGAAGTATCGTAATTTCTTCCAAGTTTGCTAAATCTCTGGTTCCGGTAACCAACACAGAATAGATCTTGGAACATTCTCCTAGGCCATGCATATTTGCCTTCATTTGGGTGGTTTTTATTGTTTTCCAGACTTCAAAAGGTTTGGGGCCAAACTCTATTGCAGTGCTGGAGAAGCGCTTTTCAGTGGAAATGTGAGGGAGCTTCTATTTAGTGCCGTGATGGCGAACCTTATGGCACACGTGCCACAGATGGCACACAGAGTCATTTGTGCGGGCACGTGAGCCCCATCCAAACTTACCTGCACTGCACATGCGCGCACCTCCCAACTGATTTTTGGCCCGTTTGAGGCCATTTTCGCCCTCCCAGAGGCTCGAGGGAAGCCTCAGGAGCCTCGGGAGGCTGAAAAACGGGCCTTCCGGAAATACCGGAAGTGCCAAAACGGGCCTGTTTTTCAGCCTCCCAACGCTGCAGAGGCTTCTTTCGAGCCTCTAAGAGGGTGAAAATGGCCTCCCCTGAGCTCCGGAGGCTGAAAACGGGCACTTCCAATATTTCCGGAAGGCCTGTTTTTTGGCCTCCCAAGGCTGCAGAGCCTTCCCTCGAGCCTGCGGGAGGGCGAAAACAGCCTCAAACAGGCCGAAAATCACCTGGGAGGTGCGCACATGCGCAGTGCAGGTAAGGGGGCAGGGCGGGGTGGGATGTTGTGCACACATGCACGGGGGGGGGGGCAGGGTGCATTGCATTGTGGGTGCCGACAGGTGTATGCGTGCTATCGCACACGCACGCACTTTCAGCACACAACAAAAAAGGTTCGCCATCACTGATCTAGTGCTTCTAAGGAGCTCAGGATTTCCTCTGGATCATTGCTTCCTTTTCCAGATCCAGCGGTCTGTGCAGACCAGTGGATCCCAGACAGTGTTGGTGATTGCTCATCGAATGCAGACGGTGGAGAACGCAGACAAGATTGTGGTGCTGGAAGGAGGAGAGGTTGTGGAAGAAGGGACTCACACGGAGCTGATGGGCCGGCAAGGCCCCTACTATAGACTGGTGGAAAGGTCCCAGGCGGAGTGACTTCCGGAGTTGCAACGGAGATGCTCGGCCACAGGATCCACTGCTTTTGTAGATGCCAAATGCATGATTGGTTGGGGGAAATAGACAACAGCACTCTCTTAGGGAAAGAGAGTGACCCAGAAGCTGGCCTGTCTAGCAGCTCTTGGCCAGTCAAGGGTTGCTGAATTGCACCCATTTGGAAGAAGAGGAGGCCGTCTTTCTCATCTGGGCACAATTCAGGTGGTGTTAAGTAGCAACTTGGGCCCTGGAAACTCCATAGTGAAAGGTGCACAATCCCGTTTCAAGCAACTGTTTTGTTTAGCAATGACAACAATACCCCAGATTTTCCTTTGTTTAAATTTAGTATGTGAGACCTTTTTGTACAACCTCTTTTGTCACACTTTTTAATATTGGTTGCAGAAAGTAGAGTTCCTCTTTGTTTTGATAAATAAAGTATCTCTGGGATCCCTTTTAGTCCTTGCAAATCTGTATTTGGATGGAAGTCACACAGATAGGTCTTGTTTAGCGCGTTACAGAATTCCCACAAAATGGTTGCGCTGTTCAAATTTGTACTACTCAAAGTGATATTTCTATGGAAAACAGGGTAATGGCTTTTAGTTCAACGGAAATAGGCAATGAAAAAATCTAATTGTATATTTCTATATTTTTATTATTAAAATGCAACAGTAAAAGATTGAAAGAATATATGTGTCTGTTTCCTGTTCTTTGCTGTACTTCAAAATGAGCCTCTTGTTTTGAGCTTCCCTTGAATGGAACTTTCCGTTCCTCCATTTTGCACACATAACAATTACAGTCTACAGCTCCGAGGGCAATTGTTCAGAATTAAGAGAATAACAGAGCTGGAAGGGAATTTGGAGGTCTTCTAGTCCACTGAGGAGAGGGGTGGAAAGGGCAGAGGGGAGAACTTGCCCCACTCACCCCACGCGCCTCACCTGGCCTCCGGGCTGCTTCTTTCCGCTTCTTTCTTCTTCTGCTTTTGACGGCACGCAAGAGAAGCAGCAAAAGTCTTTCTTTCTCTCCCCCAAACTCTGCCAGAAATGAGTCTTTGGAACCTTGCAAGGCCTCCTGCTCATTTCTGGTGGAGTTTGGGGGAGAGAAAGAAAGACTTTTGCTGCTTCTGCTGCTTTCCTTGCATGAAGCCAAAAGTCTCTCTCTCTCTCCCCTGAGAACGGAGCAGGAGACGGTATCCTGCGATCCCAAATAAAGAATGATCGATTGGTAGGAAAACAGGGTGGGGGCTTTTCCTGCAGACCTTTGGGGGGATTTTCCCAGGGTCTCGGGTCCGCGGGAATTAAAATTATGAGTTTGGTGGTCCCTGATGTCCAAAAGGTTGGCGACCCCTGTTTTAATCCAACTCCCCTGATCAAACTGGAGACCCTATACTATTTCAGACAAATAGTTGTCCAGTTCTCTTTTTAAAAGCCTCTCATGATGGAGCACCCACAGCTTCTGAAGGCAACTTCTGTTCCACTGGTGTATTGTTCTGTCAGAAACTTTCTCCTCAGTTCCAGGTTTCTTCTCTCCTTCATTAGTTTCCACCCATTGTTTCTTGTCTTGGCTTTAGGTGCTTTGGAGAATAGCTTGACTCCCTCTTCTTTGGGGCAGCCCCATTAGAACACTGAGCACATATATACGCAAAACCATCCGCTCTTCCACCCCCTCTGCCAGTCTGCCAAGGTGAAAGGGTTTTAAGGAATCTGATAAAATGGACTGGATCTTTCCCCGTCTAAATGATTACATACACTGCTCTTAGTATGCTGTAAGGTTTTTGTTGTTCTTGACCATGTTAAAGAAACTTATGCCACCTTAGTCATCCCTGGTATTTGGAATTGATCAAGACATCAAACCCTGGATATTTCAGTCATGGACATTGACTGCAAGAATTATTACATATCACTGAAAGGAGGTATAGTTAATCTCATTTAACAACCCAAATTGGAACGGGCAACTCAGTCATTAAACAAAGCAGTCTGTCAAAGGTCCGACTAGCAAACCCCCCAAAAAAGGAACTCTCAGGGCCATTGAATCCCAAAAAGTAAAACTTTTATTGAATTCACCATGTCGGAATTGAAGAAGCAAAACCAGTTCTGATTTTCCCGTGTGAAAGTTTGCTCAGTTAAACAAGAGGCTCCCTTTCTCCCACCACTCAGATGTTCCCGTTATCCAATTGTAAAACTACTTTTTGTTATGGGAACAGTCCACTTCTCCATCAAACACCTGCAGTTGTGACCTTGGCGTTGTGCAAGTTCTCGTCCTCTGAGGACGGCGTCTAGGCACCCAGTTTCCTCCCTGCGCATTCCACCCCTCCCCTCTTTTCATTGGCAAGTTGAATAGCGATAGAAGTTAGAAGGCAATAAAGCGATTCAATCTCAACACAGTCATTAAATGGGTTTTTTTCCCCCCCCAGGAAAGAGGCAAAGAAGACTTTCACACAATTATTTTTTTTCTTTAGGTGTCTACTTATAATTTTCCAGTTCTTGAACCGCAAATCCTTAAAGTTATCAAGGAAGGACATGACTAAGGCTCTACCACCAACCCACTGGGACATTATTTCTTTTGGACTTTAGATCAGGCTGAACCACGCTGGCCTTTCTTCTTTCAGGCGTCCTTGAGATCGGGAGAGAGTTCAGCCCGTGAGTTTGTTTGTCCATATCCCGCTTTTATCATTTTCAGAAAGAGCTCAAGGCTGAGGACACAAATAACACTCTTTCCTTGTCCTGTTTTCCTCACAACAACCCTGTGGAGACACCATGACTGGCCCAAAATAACACAGCTGACTCTTGTGCCTGAGGCGGGACTTGAACTCACTGCCTCCTGAGTTCTAGCCTGGTGCCTTAAGCATTACAGGTGGTCCTTGACTTACGACATTTCTGTTGTTAAGTGAAACATTTGTTCAGTGAGGTTTGCCCCATTTTACGACTTTTCTTGCCACGGTTCTTAAGTGAATCGCTCAAATTGTTAAGTTAGTAACACGGTTGTTAAGGGAAGCTGGCTTCCCCATTGACTTTGCTTGTCAAAAGGACAAAGGTGGCTAGTCCTGAGGGGGGAGGAGGGCAGACCCCCCTCCCTTTCACTCCTCCGTGGCCCCAAAGCATCCCCTGTAATATGGGGGGCATATTTCCTATCAGTCCAGGGTCTCCCCACTCTTGGACCCCTGCATCATCACACCTGAAGACCCCAGAGAGGATCTGTGAGGAACAGGAGAAGCTGCCCTTCTGCAAGGGGACCAGGAAGGCTCTGGCCGGTCACTGAACTCTCTTCTGAAGGGCCCCTGGGTGAGGCTCAAAGACCAGCCACTTGGACAACAACCTGAGACAAAGGTGGATTGGAGGGAAAAGCAGCCTCTGTTGCTGCCACACCCAAGCCAAGGCCAAGTAGCCATTTTGCAAATGATCAGCTGGTGATGCCGGAGAAACCTCTGGAGACAGGAACAAAATGGCTGCCTCCCCCCCAAAGGAGAAAACAGGAGCCCCCCCAGTTCTCCCCTTGATTCCTCCCCTTCCTATCACTCAGAGCGAAATTGGGGTCCCTGATCAACAAGGAGGGGAAAATCTTTGTTATTTCCATCTTCCACTAAGAGGCAGAAACTGTCAGGTAAGAAGAAATCAAAACCATTTATTTTCAGAAAACAACTTTGACAAACTTTGTAATATATGTGCCATTGTTAAGGACATAGCAACCTGACTCTGCAATTGATCTCATGTTCCATTTTTCTAAATCATGAAAATCCGTAAATGGCAATCTATATAAAAATCAGTGTCAAATAATATACTTAGCATATTCATTATTTGTCAAACTTTGTGTTATCAAATTTATGGTCAAATAGCCGTGCAATAATCAATTAAGAATGCATTAACTATTTTAGTGACAAAAATCTCAGAATGCACATTTCTTCTTTTAGTAACAGTTTCATCAAAGATTACATTAAACAGATATACAAGAAAAAGAAACCTCTACCTTTATCCTCAACAAATATAATGAAAATTAACAACTTATCAATCTTTCTTAAAGTAAAACCAATGAACTCTTCATCCTCCTCCTCACCCCATTTTCTCTTTCTCTAAAACCTCTAATCTTCAACCTCTAATCTCTATCCACTAAGATTAATCAGCAAAAGCCCATTAAGGGTGTTATGCAACCTACCTATTATAAACTATTATTTACGAAATCCAATTTGAAACCTTAACACATAATACATCCTTTTCTCCTCTGCTCCTCAATCATGATAGAAAAACATTTACCGATTTAGCGATAAAAGCAGCGATGAAAGACCCAAAATCTATCCTGGTTCCAGCATGCAGGAAAGGCCCGAAGAGCCCGGCCTAATTCAGGAGGAGGCTGATCCCTCTTCATTCCTCTCTCTTTATGCTGGGAGTCTCCACTGGGAGGAGGAGGGAAGAAGCACCCAAGGGTTAGTGGGACCAAGACAGGCAGAGCCTGAGAGGCGCCACAGGATCAGAGTTTGGGGGGCAGGAAGACCCCCTCCCCCGAGCCCTCTCCCCCAAATCCCTTCCCTTCCAGTGTTTGGGATGAACCGGAGAGAGAAGAGGGATTTCCAAAGTCTCTTCACCCTCCCTTGGTCCTTGGACCCCAAAGCCCTCCCCTCCCTCCCTCCCTCTCACCCCATGTGGCCCCCACCAGTCCACTCACCTGCAAGGGGGCTGCTAAGCGGCCTGGTTGCTCCCTGGATTGGAGAAAAAGACACAGAATGAATGAATCTCTTGTCCTGTGAGGAGGAGAAATCTCTCTTCTCCATTCAACATCTTCAGCCTCACAAACTTCTCAAGAGGACGTAAAGCTTTTCATTGATTTATTAATTAAACTTCCATCCCACCCATCTCATTAAGGTGACTCTAGGCAGCTCACAGTAAAGTTCAATAAACTGCCATGTGGAATATTTAAAACAATAAATAAAATCCAGATTCCCCCATCAGATCATGTTGCCTTTGCTCCAACAAGAAAATCAGGTCCAGTGAAATATATAACCGTATGTGGTGGACTTGTATAGAAGCTAAAAGATATTGGACCAAAATACACACATGGTTGGAAAAAATGATTAAACAACATATACATTTGAATCCTGAAATATTAGGAATGGTACCTGAAGGTTACAGCAAAGAAAAGACATACTTAATTTTACATGTATTAATAGCAGCTAGAATTGTATTTCCTCAAAATTGGAAAAGTGATAAAATACCGATAGAGGGAAAAATAATTGGAAAAATATTTGAATGTGCAGAAATGAATAGATTGACATTAGAAATTAAAGAAAAAGAAGAATCTGAATATTACATGGTATGGGACTTGTTTTATAAATGGCTAGGAAATAAAATTAATTAAAAGGGATTAGACGTATTTATAAAGCAATGAGAGAAACTAGCGTAATAGACATCCTGAATATTACTTATATTATATATATGGGAATGTGATTATTATTATATTTTTATACTGTTAAGAAGAATATTATTAGTAACTGTTAAGCACATGAACCATGTACCTAAATGACACACGATTGAAATGGAACGAATTTGTTGTATGTTAAAAATAAAAAAATAATTTAAAAAAAAGATCCTGTCCAGTGTGTGGCCGCTGTCTCGAGTCGAACCCAGGACGATCTGGAAGAGACCCACGGACGCCATGATGGCCATGAACCCTGGGCTGCTTCTGAGGCCAAGACCAAGGACGGCAGATTGAAGACTCCCAGGACCATAATCCTGGGCAAGTCCATGCCAACCCTGAGAGGGTCTCCAGCAGCTCAGGCAGGGAGGGGGCCATGCGGCAGGGAGGCTGGTACAGTAGCCACAAGCCCATCATGTCAACCCAGAGTCAGAAACAGGGAGTCCCAACCAGAATCGTGGGGTGGGAGCATCCTGAGTGCCAGGAGAGATTCTCAGGGGACCCCTGGAACCCCAACAATCCTGCCTGGGATCTCGGTTGGGGCCACACCCTAAACCCATCTGGGCATATCTGAGAGAGAGGGAACCTCTTCCCCTTCCAGAGTCAGCCAGGTCCCATCTATGCCAGCAGAAGAGTCCCTAGCCACTGGGGATCATGGCATCGCTGGTGGTTTCCCTATTTCCCCCTCAAAGAATTGGGGGCTCCTTCCTCCAAAGGGGACCACCAGGCTCCACCATGCAGACTCTGGGCTGCCTCCCCTGCCTGAATCCAACAGGGAGAGTTTTCCCTTCTCCTCTGCAGAACAAATCAGTGCAAGGAAAGTGACATTTGGGACACCCGGCCGGCTTTCATGCCTAAGGCGGGACTAGAACTCCCGGTCTCGCCTGGTGCCCTCACCCACTAAGCCACAGTGGGTGCAATTATTCCAATGGTTCCACCAGAAGCAGAGGGAACAAAGGAGGATGGATCTGGAGGGCCTTTCAAAAGTGGGGGGGAGTTTCTCCTCTTTTCATCCCCTCGTCCACCCAGAATCTTCCAAAGGGACAGAATGGCTCATGCAGCAGCAGCAGCTCCTCTGACTTACCCTGGTCTGAACTGTTGGATCCTTTATCACTTGCTGGAAAAGAAGGAAAGAAAAAGAGGGTGAGCAGGTTGCTCTCTTGGCTTATAGGGGGAGAAGCTCAGCTCTTTCTGACTCCAGCTCCCTCCCTCCCTTTCTCTCTCTCTCTCACACACACAATCAAAGACACATAAATCCAGGGGTCGCCAACCTTTTGGACCTCGGGGACCATCAAACTCATAATTTCAAATCCCGCGGACCACTAACATGAATTTTGACGGACGGTGGCTTGCTGATGTTGGTGGGAAAGTCGGTCCCATATTCCAGAGCTGCAGTAGTCACAGGACTGGCCTGTGCACCGGCCTGCCATGGATGAGCTGCTCCGGGATGACCACAGCTGACTACTGCAGCTCTGGAATATGGGACCGGCCTGTGGTGGGGTTGGAAATCTCCGCCGTAGCGGCTGGCACCTGTAACGTGCAAATTTGCAGGCAGTGCAACATGCAAAAAGCAGCGCAGCCCTCGCCGGCCAGGACCAGGTAACGGTGCTGTTGCAGCAAGAGGGGGCTGGCGGCACAGGCGGGCTGAAGCAGCGATGGAGACGGCTGGAAGGCGCAGGAGCGCTGCTTTACTTCCATTTGTGTGGCGCTCCCGCACCTTCCAGCTCGCCTCTCCTGGCCTGGGCTCTTCCTCGATGGCCGCGGGCTGTAGGGACGGCTGGGGCAGGAAAAGTACCGGCTGGTGGTGGTGGGAGGGGGTGGAGTGGACAAGTCTGCCCTCACCATCCAGTTCAGAGGTCCAGAATGGGGTGTTGTCGGTGTCAGTTTTCTCACGCCAAAGGGTGGGGGCCAGCGGGTGGGTGGGCCATGTGGGTGGGGCAGCCTTGTGTTCCTGCCCAGCATGGATTAATTGCTTTGGGGGAGATATTTCTCTGCGGACCAACAAAATTTTCTCATGGACAACCAGTGGGCGGCAGCCCAAAGGTTGGTGATCACTGCACAAATACACAGAGATTGAACCAAACTGCTTTGGCTAAAAGGCATCGGAAACAATTCTTAAATTTCAAATGTATATCACACAAAGCCAGAAGTCAGAGCTGGACTAACAAGATACAGATGGATCCAAGGTTGCTTTTTGTAACCAGTTCGTACTTAGAGAGCCTTGTGATGGGAGACCAAGAGGAGATCCAGCTGGCATCCCCCAAAGCTCCTTTTCTCTCAAAATGCCCCCTTTGGATCCCTGATTTTATGGAGCTTCTGAGTCTCATTTGGCCAAGCCTTTCCTTTCTGCCTCCTTGGGAAACAGAGCATGTCCTCAGTCAGGGGGACCTTCCACCAGCCGCGTCTTCTCATCTTCTTGAAGGTTCCTTGTCCCAGAAGTTTCTCCTGGAGGACTCCACTTCCAAGAACAGCCTGGCTGTAATGAAAAGGGGGCCCATCTTCCCCAGCCTGGTTCTTAGCATGAAGAGGAAGATAGCACATGCAAACATACACACACACACACCCCTCTCAACTAATGGTGCCTCTGGTCCCTGCTCTAAGTTGGAGATTACATGCAAAGAGGACAAATCACTCACTTGGCGTTGCTTTGTAGCCACCCTGTCGTCTCTCTGCAAGGACAAAAATCAGTGAAAGCTCAAAACAATCCACCAGAGATCATCCAAACTCTCTCTCCGTAGGAGGAAGAACCCCAGGAGATACTTCACAGACCCTTTGTCCCATTTATAAAGACAGAAAGATCTTCAAAATACAAATGTATCTCCTGATTTGCCCCAAGAGAGACCTGCTGCCTCCAAGATGGATGGAGGGGAATTGGGGGAAGCAGCAGCAGCAGCAGCTGGGAGGGGAGGAAGATTTTCATGGAAATCCTTCTCTGCTGCTCTTTGACCAAATTCTTCGAAAGGGACAGAACTGGGAAGCCTCTTCCCAACTCAGAAGAAGACAGGACTGCCTGAATCTCAGACTCAGCTGAATGGAGACGGGAGTCCCAGCGAGAGGCTGAGATCTCAGAGGGCTACGAAAACAGGACAGAAGGAAGCCCAGAAGAAGCTCCCCAAAGGGGGTCCTTCCATCACCCCCCCCTCAAAAAAAGATACTTACTGAAGAATACCAGGATCCCAGCAATCACACCCACCAGGACAAGAGCAGCCACAACGCAGCCGATGATGATCCCCAGGTTGGATTTTGAATTGGTTGGTTCTGAATTGGGAGAAAGAGCAGATCATTGAAGGAGAAGCCCAAACAATCTTCCCAAGAGAGACCTAAAGAAGGGAAAGCTGGAAATTCCCCAAAATTAAAATCTCCATGAGCTCATTTTTGTGTCCTTCTCAAGGTAACATGAAGGAGCCTTGCTAACCGTTGTTAGAGGACGTGTCCTCCTGACGCTGCCTTCTTCTCCCACCAGCCCAGCATGAAGGCAGCTGGATTCATCTTTGGCTTTTGGACTCAAAAGCAGCCCTTTGCCACCTTGTGACTCTCAGCAGCTTACAAAACAAAAACGTCCCCAACACAATAAAATAAACAAAATTTGTTAAACAAAAACATTTTGGGAATTGGGCAGATCTGTGTTTGCATTTTATTATTTAAAGTAAAATAGTTCATATCACCTAGACTTTTTTTGTAAGTACACACTTTCATTTCTTTGGCTAGTCCAGAACTAGCATAAAATTGTATTTTGTGCTTCCAGAACGTCAGCATGAAAATGGAATAGGGTGATATCCAGCTTCTGGACGGACCCACAAATGGCAGAAATAGAATAATGGAATAACAGAGTTGAAAGGGACCTTGGAGGTCTTCCAGTCTGACCCCCTGCTCAAACAAGAGGCCCTAAACCATTCCAGACAAGTGACTCTCCAGTCTCTTCTTAAATGCTTCCAGTGATGGAGCCCCCACAACTTCTGAAGGGAAGCCATTCCTCTCATTAATTGTCCTCCCTGTCAGGAAATTTCTCCTCAGTTCTAGGTTGCTTCTCTCCTTGCTTAGTTTCCACCCATGGCTTCTTGTCCTGCCCTCAGGTGCTTTGGAGAATAGCTTGACTGCCTCTTCTTTGTGGCAGCCCCTGAGATATTGGGACGTATCATGTCACCCCCAGTCCTTCTTTCCATCAAACTAGAAATGCCCAATTCCTGCAACTGCTCTTCATAGATTTTAGCCTCCAGGCTCCTAACCATCTTTGTTGCCCTTCTCTGCACTTTTTCCAGAGTCTCAACATCTTTTCTATATCGTGGCAACCAAAACTGGATGAAGAATTCCACGGATGGTCTTCCCAAGGCATTATAAATTGGTATTGCTTGGGGGGGGGGAGCAGGTTTGAGGAGGGAAGTTTAAATTTAAATTTCTCTTGCACAAAATTCAGGATTCCCATTGAATAGCAATCATTCCACTTGTGAATTTGGTGCTTGCTATAAACAACAACAAAAATAAAAGGAATATTTTATTTTGCCTGGGATATCAGCATAACAATTACATTTGAATATTTCTTGTATCTTGGTGACAATCATCAATAAAAAAATTGAATTTGAATTTTGCCACTTTGGAAGTCCGGTGTACGTTAAGGACACTTCTGAGCATATACAGAACTCTTTGAAAGAGGGCTTTTTTCCTTGGGTTTTATGCTGAGCCTCAGGAATTCACATATCAGATCATAAAATAAGGTGCAACTTCTTTCTTAGAGAAGCAACACACAGTGACCTTTTGACCTTGAAAGCAGGAAACCCTGTTAGTCTCTGATGGGAAATAAAACTCAGACTTCTTAGCCTCTTTTCTGACTCCTGATGCATCAGTCCAGCCACTCTCTGCATTTCCTGAAGTCGGCTGCACTTCATCCATTTTAGTCAGAATTTTCCTTCAGAAAAGGGGCAACCAGACTCCTCCTGATTCTTCTACTTTAGGAATTGTGAACAAAAGGGAATCTGTTTCTGGTGCTGGGGGCAAGAAACAGGGAAGGCCTAAGAGAGGATCTGAGGGCATTTCATCAGGATCGGCCAACTCTTGGGATGGGATTCTGTACTTTCCATCCCCTGAAGTCAGTTCTGTG
This sequence comes from Notechis scutatus, assembly GCF_049901735.1. Classification (NCBI taxonomy): domain Eukaryota; kingdom Metazoa; phylum Chordata; class Lepidosauria; order Squamata; family Elapidae; genus Notechis; species Notechis scutatus. Next base: position 27,062,533 of record NC_142010.1, on the reverse strand, counting down.
CTCTGGTCCCTGCAGCTGCACCAACCTCAAACACTGGAAAAACCAATGGATGAAAGCTCAGGTTTGCTCACACCTGGACACATCTGGGGCCAGATTCCTCTCCCACCACCTCCCAGCCTGCCAAAGAGCCCAGCCTTCCCCTCCCTGCAGCCTCTCACCTTCCAGGGCCAGGTCCAGAGGCTCCTGCAGGCCGTCGTGCTCCACGTGGCACCGATAGCGGCTCCTCTCTTTGGGGTCGATCCGGATGCTGAGCCAGTAGTGGAAGGTCCCATCCGCGTTGGGGGCCACAGACTTATGGAAGGTGTCCTCCAGCCAGACCTCCCCATCCCTCGTCCAGAAGGCATCGATCTCCCTGGGGTAGAAGCCATCAAGGCGGCAGATGTGCATCTCCATCCCATCCTCCACCTCTGTCTTGCCTCTCTCCAGCGTCGCCTCTGGGGGCTCTGCAGAAACGGCACCCCCAGAATTAACTCTCAGCCCCTCCAGAGCTTGGAAGGGGGGGGGTGAGAAACTTAGAGAGGCAGGAAAATCTCCCAGCACTTAATTTTAACCCCAGGATTTAAACTTCACACCTGCAGCATCTCCAAAAGTTTTAGGAAATGCTCCAAATCTGGAAAATGCTCAACCACAAGAACTCTTGATTTTCCCAAATTGAGGGTCCAAGGAAATTCCTCTCTGACTGCTTTGAACTCTGACTGATCTTGGGCTGCTCCCTTCAGGGGAGGGAGAGTGGAGATGGTCTTTTAAGTTCCCTTTCAAGACAACCACAACAACACAGAAGTTGCTCCCTACTTCTTGGTTCCTCTTCTTCTCCCCAGAATCTGAGGCTGCTCCAGGCCTCTTTCCAAGGGACACAACCACAATGTTATGAGCAAGAGAGCCAGAATCAAAGCCAAAAGGGGCTCAGGGATTTTGGAATTTCTCACTGATCTATTTGGAAAACAGATTTTGTCTCTCAAAAGGGGGAGGGCAGAGGGAGGTGATGCCAATGGAAGAGAGAGAAGGTCCTCCCTGGCAGGGAGGGGCTGTTGGCAATCTGAGGGGGGGGTGGATTCCCCCATTGATCCTAATCTCAACCAGCTGATCCTGGAGGGATCAAAGAGCCAAGAGGGGGAGGGGTGGTCTAGATGGTGAATTAATAACAAATCACAGGAAAAGGTTATAATGTGACCCCCTGTGGGGTGAGGGGGTGTTCCTGAAGGTGGGGAGGGGGCCGTTTTGAGGAAAGAGTCACTAAGTCAGAATTGAGGGAACCTGTTTGAGGTTTAAGAGAAAGATCTACACAAACTATGGGGGATCCCCCCACCCTGGAAAGAGAACCCCTCATCCATGGGCTTCTTTGCCCAAGTGGGGGCTCTGATGGTGTCTTAGGAAGGGCAGAAGAGGAGCCCCCACAGTGGTGGCCATGGGAGGTGCCCCAATCAGGTGCAAGACTGGGAGGGAGCCCCTGTGGGATGTGGGGGGGAAGGAGAGTTCATGGGGGGAAATTAAGGGAGCCCATCACTCTTGACTACAGTTTGGCTAATGGGGGTTTCACTGAATAGCCCCAAATGGTTGCCTCATGGTGGGCAGTGAACAGGACACCCTGAAGGGCTTTTCCTGCCAGGGAGAGGCTGCATTTCCTGGTCCACTGAATGGCTGCCTGGCAATGGGAACCAAACAGGGCTTCCCGTGTCCTGCAAGAGGGGCTGGAAGGGGAGGAGGAGGATTCCCACCAGGGCAAACAGGCTCCAGACAAGGGACCCAAAGGGGCTGAAGGTGTGAGAGAAATCCGGCCATAAAGGAGGAAAGTCCAGCCTGGATCCAGATGCTCACCTGTCCTCAGCAGCGTCTCATTCCCATAGGACAGGTACTTCTCCAGCCAATCAATGCAGATTTCCTCCAGGTAGGCCTTTCCTTCTCTGATTCCCTCCTGGAATAGCATCCCATTTCCTCTTGGTAATCTGGGCCTGGGGATTGGGAGCCACCCAGGTGAGGGTCTCCTCGTCGAAGGTGAGGAAGGTCCTCCCATCGTAGCCAAACTGAGCAAACCCTCTTTTGCTCCCATCAGTCTGGAGTTCACAGCCATACATCGTCTGTATTATGTGAAAGCCTGAAATAGGGACAAGATGATGGTTTGGGGAGTCCTCAAGATAGACAGAGACCCTCCCTCCCTGCAGGGACCTTGACACAGGCACTGACACCCCCATTTCCTCCCTAGAGTTCAAGGGAAAGAAAGCCCCCATCACTAGCCGCCCTTCTCCCCTCCCTCGACCTCCCTCCCTGCATTTCCCCCAGGATGGAGCCCCTGAACCTCCCCAGGAAAAAGGAGAAGCTGGAAAAGACAGCAGAGGATCCCAAGGGAGACTGAGAAAAAAAGACACTTCCATCTTTCCTTCTGCTGTTCCTCTGCAGGGGAGACTCTTGGGGGAAAGGAAGGGATCCCAGAGAGAGAGAAAAGTTGCCTGAATCTGCGGCTGCTAAGGGGAGTCACAGTTATTACTGACTAGTTGAAAAGATCAATATGCATGTAATTTTAATTGAATAGTAAAATCAATGATTTAGTGAATTTAAATGAACAGTGTGATTAATGATTAGTGTAATTAATTGATTAGTGTTTAGAATATTTAATTGATTAGGCTGATTGTTGCCCAGAAATATTATCTGACTAGAGAGATTACTGCAATTGATGATTGATTGGTGTGATATTGTTCCATTAATTAATTTAATCAACGTATCATCTTAACAAACCTACCATGACAAGAAAAAAATCCTATGCCAAAGCACTACCTACAGAGAACATAATCCCCACCAATGATCCACAAGACTCCTGCACATGCCTTAAATGCTACAAAAATCTAAAGGATAATGAAAACTCCATCAAATAAATACACTCATCATGACTGCTTGGGATTAACCGAGCAATTTATTCAATACCTGGAATCATCCAATGAGTTTCCATATTACTGCAATTCATGCAAACCCAAACTGGATCTGTTGGAAAGAATTGATACCATTGAAACCATAGTAGCATCCCTGGACGCATGCAAACCCAAACTGGATCTGTTGGAAAGAATTGATACCATTGAAACCATAGTAGCATCCCTGGACGCCATAAAAGAAAGAATATCCAACCTTGAAAAAAAAGAAACAACGCAAAAACTTGAACTTCCAATAGCTACAAACCACATCTCTACCCAACAACCACAACCCAATCCAAAACCCAATCCACAAATAAACACAACCCAGACAAATATTGATATCCCAATCCTCATCAGAGAAGCTGTTGAGCGTGAACGAAACGCCCAAACGCCATCTTATTTGGTCTAGAGGTCACCAATAACAATGATGACATCACAACTGTCCGAAACATCATCAGGGATTATCAAGCATCAACCATCTCCGCTGATGAAATACTTGACATTTCACGCATTGGCCGAGAGCTCAATAACAGTGACGGCTCTGTAGCCCCACGCCTGTGCAGAGTCATTTGCAAAAATGAAACAAGCAAACGTAAATTCATTTATACTATAAACTCACTCGCCAAAACCAACACCAACCATAAGAACCTCCGTTGCCGCCCTGACCTAACCATACAGCAACGTGCCCGCTCCCGTGTACTCCGCATTGAACTCAAAAACCGTCTAGACAATGGAGAGAAGGACCTGTACATTGACTACCATGCTGACTGTATCAAAAGTAAGCCACGCAACCCAATACTCAGCTTTTACCCTCAACCACAACCCTACCTCAACCGATCCACCATCACCCAAGACTAGGCACGCACGCCCCAACTACCTCAATTCCAACTACTGCCGGCCTTAAATGCAAACTACTCAATGCAAGAAGCCTCGTGAATAAAATACCTGAATTTCTCATCCTCCTAAATATGGCTAACTTTGACATTATATTTGTCTGTGAAACATGGCTCAATGCATCTCTCCCCGACTCCATTACCACAGTAAGAGACTATCATGTTTACCGATCAGATCGTGAAAATCGCCGAGGAGGTGGTGTTGCTATCTTCTATAAAAATCCTTACATCTAAAAATATCCAAGTTACCCAGGAGCTTGCTCTTCCTGAAACCATCATCTGTGAACTATCCTTAAATATCACAATTCGATTCTTACTATGTTACAGAGCACCTGATTATGACATCGAACATGTAAACAAGCTAAATACATTACTAACATGGGCTGCATCCTGCCCATACCCTTTTATCTTTCTTGGTGATTTCAATCTACCTCATATTGACTGGACCCTAAATGATTGTACAACTGAAATCATACACACAACCTTCTACAATGCTACTACAAATCTGGGACTGGAACAACTAGTAACCAACAACACTAGACTAAACAACTGCCTCGATCTCATCTTCTGCAATAGTTTGAATTTAATTTACGGAATACAAACTAAAGAACCCTTTTCCAGTAGCGACCACAATATGATTGACTTTTGTCTCAACATACGTCCACACAAAAATCACCACAATGATGTAATTCCCAATTGTAACTTCAAAAAGGCAACTATGATCTTATACACAACGATCTCTCATCCCTTGATTGGCAATCTCTATTCACTGGATGCAATACTGTTGAAGACCATTACAACATATTTTTACTTGAAGTCAAAAGAGTCATCAAACTATATGTACCAACAACAACTCCCAAAACAAAACAAAAAGCAGATTACCCATATCAATAAGGAAACTTCAATCCAAAAGAGATCACTCTGGCGGAAAAACAAATCTGGTCACGTTGCCAATTTCAAAAACCGATACAAAAATTTATGCCACCAGATAAAGACCGAATGCACCAATTATCACATTAAACAAGAGGAAAACCTTCTAAGCACCAATTCCACCCGTGCTTTTTACAATTTTGTAAACAACAAACTAAAAGACTCAAGGTCCATCCCTCCTTGATAGGACCTGATGGTAAAGACTGCAACGACGACACCATTAAAGCCAACATCTTTAACACATTCTTCGGCTCAGTATTTGTAAACAGCAATGGATCATGCCCAGTATTTCCTAGCCGTACCACAGATAACAACAATGATCTAATACATATCGATTTCACAGAAGACAATGTTGAAAAAGCACTACGCAACCTAAAACCATCTCTATCTATTGGACCGGATGGAATATGTGCCTACTTCTTAAGAAAGCTATCCACTGCCATAGCCAAACCTCTAAGCATAATCTTTGAAAAATCTTTCAGAACCAGCTCCTTGCCTAACCTATGGTCACAAGCCACAGTCATCCCCATCTTCAAAAAGGGAGACCCAGGCCTAGTTGAAAATTACAGGCCAATCTCCTTATGCTGCGTCACCTGTAAAGTCATGGAATCAATTATTAACCAATCCATCATCCTTCACTTAGAGACAAATAACCTACTCTCCAATAAACAATTTGGTTTCAGAAAAAAACTATCCTGTAATCTGCAACTCTTACACTGCAAAAACATATGGACGACACAACTCGACCAGGGCAAAGCAATAGACGAATCTACATAGACTTCTGTAAAGCCTTTGATTCAGTGGTACACGACAAACTACTCCTAAAAATAAAATCCTATGGTATCTCTGGACAACTGAATAACTGGATAGAAGCATTCCTGTCAAACAGACAACAAATGGTCAAAATCGGGAGAGTACTATCAAATCCAGTACCTGTCAATAGTGGTGTTCCCCAAGGCAGTGTTCTAGGACCAACTCTCTTCATACTCTACATAAACGACCTCTGTGATCATATTAAGAGCAATTGCGTTCTTCTTCGCTGATGATGTAAAGCTGTTCAATACCACAGACAATACTGCTACCCTACAAAAAGATCTTGACTATGTATCAGAGTGGTCAAACAAATGGCAACTTCAAATCTCAACAAATAAATGCTCTGTCTTACATATTGGCAAAAAAAAATCAGAAAATAAAATACAAGCTGAATAGTCAAGATCTTGTTGATGACTCAAGCTCTGTAAAGGACCTTGGAATACTCACCTCTAATGATCTAAGTGCTAGAGCCCACTGCAACTACATAGCCAAAAAGGCATTAAGAGTTGTTAACCTAATCCTACGTAGCTTTTCTCTGGTAATATCACACTACTAACCAGAGCATACAAAACATTTGCTAGACCAATACTCGAATACAGTTCATCAGTCTGGAACCCACACTACGTATCTGATATTAGCACAATTGAGAAAGTCCAGAAATATTTCACAAGAAGAGTTCTCCACTCCTCTACTCGTTGTAGAATACCTTATGCCACCAGACTTGAAATTCTAGAACTTGAAAACCTTGAATTACGCCGTCTTCGGTCTGACTTAAGCATGGTATATAAAATCATACATTGCAATGTCCTACCTGTCAATGAATACTTCAGCTTCAACCATAACAACACAAGAGCACACAATAGATACAAACTCAAAGTAAACCGCACCAAACTTGATTGCAGGAAATACGACTTCAGCAATAGAGTGGTCAATGTCTGGAATACTCCACCCGATAATCGTTAGATAATCAATTTCTATAAAATATTTTATTAATGGTTCAATTGATTTATGGTCCTAATTGATTAGTGTGACTAGAGTGTTTAGTGCAAATAGTGTTATTACTGACTAGTTGAAAAGATCAATATGCATGTAATTTTAATTGAATAGTAAAATCAATGATTTAGTGAATTTAAATGAACAGTGTGATTAATGATTAGTGTAATTAATTGATTAGTGTTTAGAATATTTAATTGATTAGGCTGATTGTTGCCCAGAAATATTATCTGACTAGAGAGATTACTGCAATTGATGATTGATTGGTGTGATATTGTTCCATTAATTAATTTAATCAACGTACCATCTTAACAAACCTACCATGACAAGAAAAAAATCCTATGCCAAAGCACTACCTACAGAGAACATAATCCCCACCAATGATCCACAAGACTCCTGCACATGCCTTAAATGCTACAAAAATCTAAAGGATAATGAAAACTCCATCAAATGTTCTCTGTGTAAGAAATACACTCATCATGACTGCTTGGGATTAACCGAGCAATTTATTCAATACCTGGAATCATCCAATGAGTTTCCATATTACTGCAATTCATGCAAACCCAAACTGGATCTGTTGGAAAGAATTGATACCATTGAAACCATAGTAGCATCCCTGGACGCATGCAAACCCAAACTGGATCTGTTGGAAAGAATTGATACCATTGAAACCATAGTAGCATCCCTGGACGCCATAAAAGAAAGAATATCCAACCTTGAAAAAAAAAGAAACAACGCAAAAACTTGAACTTCCAATAGCTACAAACCACATCTCTACCCAACAACCACAACCCAATCCAAAACCCAATCCACAAATAAACACAACCCAGACAAATATTGATATCCCAATCCTCATCAGAGAAGCTGTTGAGCGTGAACGGAAACGTCCAAACGCCATCTTATTTGGTCTAGAGGTCACCAATAACAATGATGACATCACAACTGTCCGAAACATCATCAGGGATTATCAAGCATCAACCATCTCCGCTGATGAAATACTTGACATTTCACGCATTGGCCGAGAGCTCAATAACAGTGACGGCTCTGTAGCCCAACGCCTGTGCAGAGTCATTTGCAAAAATGAAACAAGCAAACGTAAATTCATTTATACTATAAACTCACTCGCCAAAACCAACACCAACCATAAGAACCTCCGTTGCCGCCTGACCTAACCATACAGCAACGTGCCCGCTCCCGTGTACTCCGCATTGAACTCAAAAACCGTCTAGACAATGGAGAGAAGGACCTGTACATTGACTACCATGCTGACTGTATCAAAAGTAAGCCACGCAACCCAATACTCAGCTTTTACCCTCAACCACAACCCTACCTCAACCGATCCACCATCACCCAAGACTAGGCACGCACGCCCCCAACTACCTCAATTCCAACTACTGCCGGCCTTAAATGCAAACTACTCAATGCAAGAAGCCTCGTGAATAAAATACCTGAATTTCTCATCCTCCTAAATATGGCTAACTTTGACATTATATTTGTCTGTGAAACATGGCTCAATGCATCTCTCCCCGACTCCATTACCACAGTAAGAGACTATCATGTTTACCGATCAGATCGTGAAAATCGTCGAGGAGGTGGTGTTGCTATCTTCTATAAAAAATCCTTACATCTAAAAAATATCCAAGTTACCCAGGAGCTTGCTCTTCCTGAAACCATCATCTGTGAACTATCCTTAAATATCACAATTCGATTCTTACTATGTTACAGAGCACCTGATTATGACATCGAACATGTAAACAAGCTAAATACATTACTAACATGGGCTGCATCCTGCCCATACCCTTTTATCTTTCTTGGTGATTTCAATCTACCTCATATTGACTGGACCCTAAATGATTGTACAACTGAAATCATACACACAACCTTCTACAATGCTACTACAAATCTGGGACTGGAACAACTAGTAACCAACAACACTAGACTAAACAACTGCCTCGATCTCATCTTCTGCAATAGTTTGAATTTAATTTACGGAATACAAACTAAAGAACCCTTTTCCAGTAGCGACCACAATATGATTGACTTTTGTCTCAACATACGTCCACACAAAAATCACCACAATGATGTAATTCCCAATTGTAACTTCAAAAAGGCAACTATGATCTTATACACAACGATCTCTCATCCCTTGATTGGCAATCTCTATTCACTGGATGCAATACTGTTGAAGACCATTACAACATATTTTTACTTGAAGTCAAAAGAGTCATCAAACTATATGTACCAACAACAACTCCCAAAACAAAACAAAAAGCAGATTACCCATATCAATAAGGAAACTTCAATCCAAAAGAGATCACTCTGGCGGAAAAACAAATCTGGTCACGTTGCCAATTTCAAAAACCGATACAAAATTTATGCCACCAGATAAAGACCGAATGCACCAATTATCACATTAAACAAGAGGAAAACCTTCTAAGCACCAATTCCACCCGTGCTTTTTACAATTTTGTAAACAACAAACTAAAAGACTCAAGGTCCATCCCTCCCTTGATAGGACCTGATGGTAAAGACTGCAACGACGACACCATTAAAGCCAACATCTTTAACACATTCTTCGCTCAGTATTTGTAAACAGCAATGGATCATGCCCAGTATTTCCTAGCCGTACCACAGATAACAACAATGATCTAATACATATCGATTTCACAGAAGACAATGTTGAAAAAGCACTACGCAACCTAAAACCATCTCTATCTATTGGACCGGATGGAATATGTGCCTACTTCTTAAGAAAGCTATCCACTGCCATAGCCAAACCTCTAAGCATAATCTTTGAAAAATCTTTCAGAACCAGCTCCTTGCCTAACCTATGGTCACAAGCCACAGTCATCCCCATCTTCAAAAAGGGAGACCCAGGCCTAGTTGAAAATTACAGGCCAATCTCCTTATGCTGCGTCACCTGTAAAGTCATGGAATCAATTATTAACCAATCCATCATCCTTCACTTAGAGACAAATAACCTACTCTCCAATAAACAATTTGGTTTCAGAAAAAAACTATCCTGTAATCTGCAACTCTTACACTGCAAAAACATATGGACGACACAACTCGACCAGGGCAAAGCAATAGACGCAATCTACATAGACTTCTGTAAAGCCTTTGATTCAGTGGTACACGACAAACTACTCCTAAAAATAAAATCCTATGGTATCTCTGGACAACTGAATAACTGGATAGAAGCATTCCTGTCAAACAGACAACAAATGGTCAAAATCGGGAGAGTACTATCAAATCCAGTACCTGTCAATAGTGGTGTTCCCCAAGGCAGTGTTCTAGGACCAACTCTCTTCATACTCTACATAAACGACCTCTGTGATCATATTAAGAGCAATTGCGTTCTCTTCGCTGATGATGTAAAGCTGTTCAATACCACAGACAATACTGCTACCCTACAAAAAGATCTTGACTATGTATCAGAGTGGTCAAACAAATGGCAACTTCAAATCTCAACAAATAAATGCTCTGTCTTACATATTGGCAAAAAAAAATCAGAAAATAAAATACAAGCTGAATAGTCAAGATCTTGTTGATGACTCAAGCTCTGTAAAGGACCTTGGAATACTCACCTCTAATGATCTAAGTGCTAGAGCCCACTGCAACTACATAGCCAAAAAGGCATTAAGAGTTGTTAACCTAATCCTACGTAGCTTTTTCTCTGGTAATATCACACTACTAACCAGAGCATACAAAACATTTGCTAGACCAATACTCGAATACAGTTCATCAGTCTGGAACCCACACTACGTATCTGATATTAGCACAATTGAGAAAGTCCAGAAATATTTCACAAGAAGAGTTCTCCACTCCTCTACTCGTTGTAGAATACCTTATGCCACCAGACTTGAAATTCTAGAACTTGAAAACCTTGAATTACGCCGTCTTCGGTCTGACTTAAGCATGGTATATAAAATCATACATTGCAATGTCCTACCTGTCAATGAATACTTCAGCTTCAACCATAACAACACAAGAGCACACAATAGATACAAACTCAAAGTAAACCGCACCAAACTTGATTGCAGGAAATACGACTTCAGCAATAGAGTGGTCAATGTCTGGAATACTCTACCCGACTCTATAGTTTCTTCCCCAAACCCCAAAAACTTTAACCTTAGACTGTCTACTATTGACCTCACCCCTTTCCTAAGAGGTCTGTAGGGGGCGTGCATAAGCGCACCAACGTGCCTACCGTCCCTGTCCTATTGTTTCTCTTATTCTTTTATTTTTCTTATATGTACCCATTTCATGTATTCACAACTATGTATACATTTATACTTATTATCTTGTACTTATTATCTTGTAAACAATTGGCAAATCAAATAAATAAATAAATAAATAAAATAGTCGCCAGTGTTGAGTCCGGCGCAGGAAGGAAGCTCGGAGTCAGTGACAAGTTCAGCTCTTTATTGTGCTCCAGTACATGCTTAGCTTGGAAGGGAAAAACTGCGGCTTTTTATTCTCAAGCCGCGGCGGCCGTGACCAATGACATCGTTTCGAATCTCCCGCTCTTGGCTTGTCCAATCGCGGGAGATTCTTAACGGGCCAATCGATGCGGCTTGCTCGGCCAATCCGGTCGCCGCGCGCTTTAGCCAATCACGGCGCGGGATTTACAAGAATGCTAATTAACTGTACAGAACACCCCTCCCCTCTTGGTTCGGTCCTACGTAATGTAGTCCCGTAGGTAGGCGGGGCTCCGTACTTGTCTACTGGACCTGCGCAGGTTAGTTGTTGTTTGGTTCTCGGCCGGTTCGGTCGGGACCTCTGTTTCTCTTGGTCTCCCTGATGGAACCGCCTGGAAGGTGTTGCCGGGCCTCTTGTCGTGGCTCCCTCCCGGTCTATTCGGGTTGGTCGAGCCGCGACTCTCGCTGCTCCCGCCTGGTCTTTCCGGGCTGGTTGAGCTGGCCTGGCTGTTTCTTTCTGGTGAGGCTTCGAGCTGGCTGTTTGCTGGTGAGTATTGCTGGTTATTTTCTATTTCTTCTTGTCCCCTGTGTATTCCTCCCCTCTTGGTTTGTGTCCATGGGGTCGTCTGTGTTTGCTTGCGTGTCGGTTGTGTTTCTTATTCTTGATCTTAGTTGATTGATGTGGCGTTTCCATGTTTGTCCGTCGGTTGTCTGTAGCCGGTAGGAGTGTGGTCCTGTCAGCTGGGTTATAGTTGCCGGTACCCATAGTGGGTCTCCGGTGAGGTTTTTTGCATAGACTGCGTCACCTGGTGCAAAAACCCGGTGCCTGCTGGATGAGTCTGGGGGTTTATCTGGGTTGTATGTGGGGTGTAGCCTGTCAAGTGGGGACCTTAGTTTTCTCCCCATCAGTAATTCTGCCGGGCTTTTGTTTGTCGTTGTGTTTGGGGTTATATGTTGTATTAGGAGCATTTTATTTATTTTCTCTTGTATGTCCCCGTGTTCGATTTTTTGGAGGGTTCTTTTTGTAAATTGAACCATCCGTTCCGCCCTACCATTGGCCGCCGGATGCGCCGTCGCTGTCAGTGCGTGTCGTATGCCCCGTTCCGCTAGGAATTTTTCGAATTCCAGCGAGGTGAACTGGGGTCCGTTGTCTGACACGATGACATCCGGGAGGCCGTGGGTTGCGAAAAGCTTGTTTAAGACCTTGGTTACGGCGTCTGTTGTGGTGGTCTTCATGTTGCTTACCTCCAGCCAGTTGGAGTAAGCATCCACCGTGATGAGGAATGTGTTCCCTTTTGTGGGCCCGGCAAAATCTATATGGAGTCTCGACCATGGCCCCCTGGGTGTTTCCCATTCTAATATTGGTGCTGCGGGGGGATTTGGTCTGGTTTCTTGGCAGCACGAGCACTTGGCTACCCAGACCTCGATCTCCTTGTCCATACCTGGCCACCAAGCGTAGCTTCTGGCCAAAGCTTTAGTCCTCACAATGCCCGGGTGCCCTTCGTGTAACAATTTTAATATTTTCCCTTGCAATTTTTCCGGTATGACCACCCTGTCCCCCCATAGCAAACAACCTTTCTGTAGTGACAGTTCTGTTTGCCGGTTTCGGAATGTCCTGAATGCTTCATCGTTGTCTTTCTCTGGCCATCCCTTTTCTACCCAATGTAATACCCGCGCCAGACGCCTGTCTTTATTAGTCTCTCGGGCAATGTCTGACGCGGTTATGGGTAGATCGGGCAATGTCTCTATGCTGAGGGTGGTCGTCGTGGGAGCTGGGTCGTCGTCTAGGTCGGGAAGCGGTGAGCGGCTCAGCGCGTCTGCATGGGAGATCGTCTTACCGGGTCTGTGTGTGAGCCAGTAGTCATAGGCGGCGAGGAACTCGGACCACCTCGTCATCCTGGGGGATAGGATGTTCGGGGTGGCCTTGTTCCCCGCCAGGATGCCCAGCAGTGGCTTGTGGTCCGTGATGATGGTGAATCGGCGGCCATAGAGGTACTTGTGGAACTTCTTTACCGCTGCGACGATGGCCAGTGCCTCCTTGTCTAACTGGCTGTAGTTTCTTTCGGGTTTGCTGAGTGTTCTCGAAAAGAAAGCGATGGGTGCTTTTTTTCCGTCCGGAAGTGTATGGCTGAGGACGCCGCCGATGCCAAAGGGTGAGGCGTCGCATGTGACGGCGATGGGTAGGGTCTCATTATACTGAATGAGGATGGCATCCAAGGTGAGCAGGTCTTTGGTGTTCTTGAATGCGGTGTCCTCCCGTTTCCCCCAGGTCCATTTGGCCGTCCTGTCCAGGAGCCTATGCAAAGGCTCCGCCGCGGTCGCCTTTTGGGGCAAGAACACATTGTAAAAATTTAGCAGTCCCAGAAATGCCTGCAGCTCTGTTTTGTTCTTGGGTGTGGGGGCTTCCTTGATGGCTTTGATTTTGCTTCCGGTTGGGTGGATGCCATGTCGGTCTAGGAGGTACCCCAGGAACTCGACTTGCTCTGTGCATAGCTGGCATTTCTCTTTCTTCACCTTTAGCCCGGCCCCTTTGAATTTTTCTAGTACCTCCCTTAGGCGACCCTCTAGTTCTTCCTGGTTGGCTGTTGACACTAGTACGTCGTCGAAGTAGGGGACCACCCCTTTTATTCCTCGCAGCAGTCTTTCCACTGGAGTCGGTTACAGCGAAACGCTCCCCGGTGGGTGACTATTGTTTGCGCCTCGGCGGTTTCTTCATCGACCGGCAGTTGCTGATAGGCTTGCGCCAGGTCGAGCTTCGCAAAGACCTTGCCCCCCCCCCAGCGAGTGTAATAGGTGTTGCACCACTGGGACGGGGTAGGCGCTTTGTTGCAGGGCGCAATTGAGGGTGGCCTTATAGTCCCCGCAGATCCTTACTGACCCATCTGGCTTGACTGGGGTGACTATAGGGGTCTCCCACCGGGCATGGTCGATTGGCTGCAAAACCCCCTGTTTGACGAGCTTGTCAATCTGCTCGTCTATTTTCTTCCAGAGTGCAAAAGGCACCCGTCTGGGTTTTAGGCGTATGGGGGCGACATTTGGGTCTAGGCTGAAGGAGATAGGGGGCCCTCGGTACTTGCCTAGGGTGCCGTCGAATACTTCTTGGAAGTCCCTCGCCAGTTGCTGCTCCCAGTCGGCCTCTGTGGTGTGGTTTATTCCCATGACCTCGATTCCGAGTGGTGCGAACCATTGGAGTCCTAGGAGGCTGGGTCGGTTTCGGTCCACGATTGTCAGGGGAAGCTTCGCGGTGCGGTTCTTGAAGGTCACCTCGAACTGTCCGGTCCCAATGACGGGGATGCGGTTCCCCTGATAGTCCTTGATGATCAGCTTCTGGTTCTCCAGTCCTCTTTTCTGGATGTTTGGCACCAGTCGCTTGAGTTCTTTCCAGGCGACCATGGAGAGGTAGGATCCGGAGTCTACCTCCATCCGGCATGGCTCGCCCTCGATGCTCACCTCCACGTAGACCTTCCGGGCGTCAGTGGTTTCGGCATGGCCGATGGTGACCGTCTGGTGGGTTTCTTCTCCCTGGCGGCCTTCCCCGTTCCGTCGCCCCCAGTTGTCTCGGCTCCAGCGATTGTCGGCTTGGCGATCTCTGGTCCTCGGGGGGGTGTCGTCTCGTCCCCGGCTGCTCGGTTCTCGCCGGCGGGGGCTGTGTGTTTTTCTGAGTCGGCAGACTCGGGCGATGTGGCCCTTCTTGTTGCAATGCCGGCAGATCGCGTCGATGAACCGGCATTCTGATCGAAGGTGATTTCCCCCGCACCCGGCGCACTGGTTCCCCGACTTACGACCCCGCTGATCTCGTCGGTCCCGTCCTGTTTGTAGCCGGTGGACGTCTTCCTCCTCTTCCGTGGTATCGGAGGCGGAGTCCAGGTCCCCGTGGTGTGTGGTGGTCTCTCGTCGGCTTGCCTCGGGGGTTTCTGTGCGGTCCCCGTTTTCTGCCCTCCGAAGCCTGGCTGCTGACTTTCGGGTGGCTTCGGCCGCGGAGGCCTCGGCCAGGGCGTCCCCGAGGTCGATGTTGCCTTTTGCCATCAGTCGACTTTTCAGTGCCTGATCTCTGAGACCTAGGACTATGCGGTCTCGGAGGGCATCGTCCAGATCCCGGAACTCGCACATTCCCCCTAGGTCCCGCAAGGCGGCTATGAAGTCGCTGATGCTCTCGTCCTGCCGCTGGTTTCGCCGATAGAACTCGTCCCGCCGGATGAGGATGGGCACAGCGGGGGCGTAGTGGTTCCGAAGGAGTGGCTCGAGATCAGCCCAGTCCATCGCCTTCACATCCTCGGGCTTCGCGAGGGCTTTGGCCATCTTGAACACTGCGGGCCCGCAGTGTGTGAGGAAAACGGCCCTTCTGCCCGTTCGCATCCTTCAAATTGCTACTTTCGAGGAACATTAGGAATCTGTCCGTGTACGATTCCCAGTCCTCGGTAGTCGGGTTGAATGGTGCTGGTGGGGTCATGCTGGCCATCTTGTCGGTCTTTGTCTTCCGCGGGACACGTGCTCGGTGGTTATTCTCTGGATCCCACCTTCGTCGCCAGTGTCGTGTCCGGCGCGGGAAGGAAGCTCGGAGTCAGTGACTGGGTTTCAGCTCTTTATTGTGCTCCGGTTACAGCTTAGGTTTGGAGGGAAAGGACTGCGGCTTTTATTCCCAAGCCGCGGCGGCCGCGGCCAATGGCACCGCCTCGAATCTCCCGCGATTAGTTTCCACCAATCGCGGGGGATTCGCAACGGGCCAATCAGTGCGGCTCGCTCGCCCAATCCGGTCGCTGCGCGCTTCAGCCAATCGCAGCGCGGGGCTTGCGAGAATGTAAATGACTGTACAGAACAATATTTAGTGTAAGAACACTATTAATGCATCTCTACAGCTCTATGCATGAAACAATTTCAGCCTATCTTTGAGCCTGGATGTGCAGGGCTTCCCTGAGGCCTGAAAAATAGTTCAAGGGTTCCTCCAGGGTCAAAAGGTTGAGGAAGGCTGCTTAAGAGGGGCTAAAACATATTTATATTTAGAACTGCCGTGAAGAATATCAGAAATAACTTCTTTATGTCTTTTTTCTTTATTAATTTTCTTTAATTGTTTTCTTTTCTTCTACTTTTTATTTTTCTTTGATTTCTTTCTTTTATCTCCTTTACTTTAGGTTACTTTCTATTAGTTTTTGTTTTTTGTTCAAAAAGTTTAATACAAATTTTATAACAAATTTAAAGGGCAAACAGGATATCAGGGATCATTCAAATAGTATTGAAAACACAGAGAGGCTAATGTCATAAACCTTTCCATGAATCAAGGGTGCCTCCACATCTGGAATATTCTCTTCAGTTTCTGCTCAAAAGACCCCAGAAAAGGACCGGAGGGAGCTGGGGAAGGTCCAGAGGAGGCGACTCAGGCGATGCGGGGTGGTGGAAGGAGCCTCCCTTTGAGGAAAGGTTGGGACCTTTGGGGCTCTTTAGCCTGGAAAGGAGGCTCCCCTCCACTCTGGCTGCTCTCCTTCCTCCTTCCTCCACCAGGGGGAGCCCTCTGGGTCCAGCTCTGCTCCCTGGGAGGCCAGCAGGGGGCCTGGAGGGATCTGGGGGATCCTGGGGGATCAGGGGCAGGACTGGATGAGCTCTGGGGTCTCCCTGGAGGGGGGAAGGGCGGGGCTGCCCCTCCTTGGGATGAAAGGAGGGGAAATGGCTGAGGTTTGTGGAGAAGGTTTTCCTCAGCCAAAAGCAGCCTATCTTTACACCCAGATTTCCTTGCATCCCTTTCCTAAATAAGGTTCCTTGAAGGGGAATATAGTCCACCCCAAAAGATGGCAGAATGGGGGGAGGGGCTGCTGAAGAAAGAGTCTCCCCCTCCAGGGCAGCCCCACCAAGAGGGCAGGGCAGGAGTTCAGCCTGAGGGACCAAGGATGGGAAGCCATGATGGCTCTGAGAGACTCTTGGAGGGCCCCAAATGGAGGTTTGTTTCTTTTCTCTCTTTCCCCCTCAAGATTGGGAGGATCCTGGCCCTGTGACCCCCCCCCTCCAAGAGCCCCCCACCCCATTTGGGCCTCCTGGCCTCTCCTTCCACCTGGAGGATGAGAAGAAGCTCCTGGCATTTGGGCCCCACTCCTCCCTCCAACAAGGGGGAGAAGGAAAGGGATCTAGTCTCCCCAGGTGGATCTCCACTCGATCCCTCATTTCTCTGGGGTGGAAACAGACAGAAGGACGAGGACCTGCTTCCCCCAGGATCTCCTTAGGATCCACCTGCCTCTTTTTTTTGGGGGGGGGGAGACTTGTGATTCCCTTCCTCCCCCACAGCAGGAGATCCACTAAGGACCCTCCATCTTCCATGGGGGGAGGGGAGATTTCGGTCCCTTTTTACCTCAGTTTATATCAATATCCATGTCAACATTCAGACAGACAGATGGATAAATTTAAACACGTTTTCATTAACTGCTGTTGGAAGAAAATGTCAGCTATGGAGGCAAGGACAATCTTATATTGATTAAAATAAAAGAATAAACATATAAAAAAAGACTTTTTAAATGGTGTGGAGGCTGCTTTTCCCTTTGAAGGGACCCCCCCCTTTTCCCCCCCTCTGGTTCCTGGGGAGGGGAATATGGGGCTGGAGGAGCCACCAGACCCATCACTCACCTTCGCTCTGATTGTAGCGATTCCTCAGATTCTCCAGGTCGACTCTGAACACCTCCTCAGTGGCACGAAAATTCCGGGTGTTTCTGTCCCTGTATTCGGGGTCATCTTTCTCCACCTTCTCCATCCAGGAGACTCGAGGCTGCATCCTCTGGGTGTGGCTGTCGTAGTGAACAAAGACCTGACCGTCCACATACCCCACAATGACAAACTGGGGCAGCCCCTGACTGGGGTCTGAGATGGAGGTGTAGAAATACTTCAGGGAGTGGGAGGAGGCGCCTGGAAGGGACCCAGAGGAGGAGAGTTAGGGGGCTTCAGTCAAGGGCCCTGATCCCATGGAGGCTCCCATTTGAGGCTCTGGGGAGGAAGGAGGAAGAGGAAGAAGAGATGGGGGGCAGAGGAGGAAGGGGGGAAGGAAGGGAGAGATGGTGGGTGTCGTGTCCGGCGCAGGAAGGAAGCTCGGAGTCAGTGACAAAGTTCAGCTCTTTATTGTGCTCCAGTACATGCTTGGGGAAAAGAAGGAAAAACCCGGCTTTTATTTCCAAGCGCGCGGCCCTGACCAATGACATTGTTTGAATCTCCCGCTCTTGGCTCGACCAATAGCGGGAGATTCTTAACGGACCAATCGGGCGGCTTGCCCAACCAATCCGGTTGCCGCGCGCTTTAGCCAATCGCAGCGCGGGGTTTGCAAGTATGTTAATTCTAACCAATCCGGTTTCCGCGTGCTTTAGCCAATCGCAGCGCGGGGTTTGCAAGTATGTTAATTCTTTGTACAGAACACCCCTCCCCTCTTGGTTCGTTCCTACGCAACGTAGTCCCGTAAGTAGGCGGGGCTCCGTGCTTGTCTACTGGACCTGCGCAGGTCAGTTGTTTCCTGGTTCCCGGCCTGTTCGGTCGGGGTTTTTGTTGCTCTCAGTCTATTTGATGGAATCGTCTGGAGTGTGGGCCTGCTGCTGCGGCTCCCTCCCGGTCTACCCGGGTTGGTCGAGCTACGGCTTTTGCCGCTCCCGCTTGGTCTTTCCGGGCTGGTCGAGCTGGCTTGGCTGCTTTTCCTTGGTGCGGCTTCGAGTTGGCTGATATCTGGTGAGTATAGTTGGTTGTGTTCTATTCTTTCTTGGTCCCCTGTATTTTCCCTCCCCCCTTGGTTAGTGTTAATGGGGTTGTCTGTGTTTGCTTGCGTGTCGGTTGTGTTTTTTATTCGAGATCTTAACTGATCTATGTGGCGTTTCCATGCTTGTCCGTCCGTTGTTTGTAGTCTGTATGAATGGGGACCTGTTATTTGGGTTATAGTTGCCGGTACCCATAGTGGGTCTCCGGTAAGGTTTTTTGCGTAGACTGCATCGCCTGGTTTAAATGCCCGGTGTTTGCTTGATGAGTCCGGGGCTTCTCCGGGTTGTATGTGGGGTGCAGTCTGTCAAGTGGGGACCTTAGTTTCCTCCCCATCAGTAATTCTGCCGGGCTTTTGTTTGTTGTCGTGTTAGGGGTTATATGTTGTATTAGAAGCAGTTTATTTATTTTTTCCTGTATATTCCCGTGCTCGATTTTCTGGATGGTTTTCTTTGTGAATTGGACCATCCGTTCCGCCCTACCGTTGGCCGCCGGATGAGCCGTCGCTGTCAAGGCGTGTCGTATGCCCTTTTCTGCTAGGAATTTTTCGAATTCCAGCGAGGTGAATTGGGGCCCGTTGTCCGACACGACGACATCCGGAAGGCCGTGGGTCGCGAACAGTTTATTTAGTACCCTGGTGACGGCTTCAGTTGTGGTGGTTTTCATGTCGCTTACCTCCAGCCAATTGGAGTAAGCGTCCACCGTGATGAGGAATGTGTGCCCCCTTGTGGGACCGGCAAAGTCTATATGTACTCTAGACCATGGTCCCCTGGGGTCTCCCATTCTAATATTGGCGCGGCAGGGGATTTGGTCTGGTTTCTTGGCAGCGTGAACACCTGGCCACCCACCCTTCAATTTCTTTGTCTATGCCTGGCCACCACGCGTAACTTCTGGCCAAGGCTTTTGTTCGACGATGCCTGGGTGCCCGTCATGCAGAAGTTTTAACACTTTCCCTTGCAACTTCTCTGGTACGACCACCCTGTCCCCCCATAACAAACAACCTTTCTGTAGAGATAGTTCGGTTTGTCTGTTTCTGAAGGGTTTGAATGATTCGTCGTTGTCTTTTTCCGGCCACCCTTTCTCTACCCAGTGCAATACCTGCGCCAGACGTTTGTCTTTATTTGTTTCTCGGGCAATGTCTGACGCGGTTATGGGCAGATCGGGTAGCGCCTCTATGCTGAGGGTGGTCGTCGTGGGTGCTGGGTCGTCGTCGAGGTCGGGTAATGGTGAACGGCTTAGTGCGTCTGCATGGGTGATTGTCTTACCGGGCGGTGTATGAGCCGGTAGTCGTAAGCGGCGAGGAATTCGGACCACCTTGTCATCCTGGGGGATATGATGTTCGGTGTGGCCCTGTTTCCCGCCAGGATTCCTAGCAACGGTTTGTGATCTGTGATAATTGTGAATCGACGGCCGTAAAGATACTCGTGGAATTTCTTTACGGCTGCGACGATGGCAAGGGCTTCCTTGTCTAGTTGGCTGTAGTTTCTTTCTGGCTTGCTAAGTGTTCTTGAGAAAAATGCAATGGGTGCTTCTTTTCCGTCCGTTAGGGTATGGCTGAGGACGGCACCGGCGCCAAAGGTGAGGCGTCGCATGTGACGGTAAGGGGTAGAGTCTCGTTGTATTGTATGAGGACGGCGTCCGAGGTTAGCAGGTCTTTTGTTTTCCTGAATGCGGTTTCCTCACGCGTCCCCCAGGACCATTTTGATGTTTTATCCAGTAGCCTATGCAAAGGCTCCCGCGGTTGCCTTTTGGGGTAAGAACACGTTATAAAAATTGAGTAGTCCCAGAAATGCCTGTAACTCTGTCTTGTTTTTGGGGTCGGGGCTTCCTTGATGGCTTTTACTTTGTCCCTGGTCGGGTGGATGCCATGTCGGTCTAGGAGGTATCCCAGAAACTTGACTTTCTCTGTGTAAAGTTGGCATTTTTCTCTTTTCACTTTTAAACCGGCCCCTTTGAATTTCTCTAGTACTTCCCTTAGGCGACCCTCTAGTTCTTCCCGGTTGGTTGCTGATACTAGTACGTCATCGAAGTAAGGGACCACCCTTTTATTCCTTGTAGGAGTCTCTCCATGAGGCTTTGAAAAATCCCGGGGCCACGCTGACTCCAAACTGGAGTCGGTTACAACGAAACGCCCCGGTGGTAACAATAGTCTGTGCTTCGGCGGTTTCGTCATCGACCGGCAGCTGCTGATAGGCTTGTGCCAGGTCGAGCTTCGCGAAGACTTTACCGCCCCCAGTGAGTGAAGTAGATGTTGCACGACTGGGACGGGGTATGCGCTTTGTTGCAGGGCGCAGTTGAGGGTGGCCTTATAGTCCCCACAAATCCTTATTGACCCGTCTGGCTTAACTGGGGTGACTATTGGGGTCTCCCACCGGGCGTGATCAATTGGCTGCAGAACCCCTGTTTGACGAGCTTGTCTAGCTGCTCGTCTATCTTCCCCCGAGCGCGAAAGGCACCCGCCTCGGCTTTAGGCGGATGGGGTTGACGTTTGGGTCTAAACTGAAAGAGATAGGGGGTCCCCGGTACTTGCCTAAGGTGCCGTCGAATACTTCCTGGAAGTCCTTAGCCAGCTGCTGTTCCCAGTCGGTTTCCTCAGTGCGGTTTATCCCGGTGACCCCGATGCCCAATGGTGCGAACCATTGGAGTCCCAGGAGGCTTGGTCGGTTCTGGTCCACTATTGTGATGGGAAGTTTTGCGGTGCGGTCCTTGAAGGCTACATTGAACTGTCCGGTCCCGATGACGGGGATGCGGTTCCCTTGGTAGTCTTTGACTATCAATCTTTGGTTCTCTAGTTCAGCCTTGTGGAGATTTGGTACTAGTCGCTTGATTTCTTCCCAGGCGATCATGGAAAGGTAGGACCCGGAGTCCACCTCCATGCGGCAAAGCTCGCCCTCGATGCTTACTTCCACGTAGACCTTACGGGCATCGTTGGTCTCGGCGTGGCCAATTGTGAGTGTCTGGTGGGTTTCCTCCCTCTGTTGGTCTCCCCCGTTTCGTCGGCCCCGGCTGTCCCTATTCCAACGAGTGTCGGGTTGGTGCTCTCGGTTCCTGGGGGAGGTGTTGTCTCGCTGCCGGTTGCTCGGCTCTCGGCGTCGGGGGCTGTAATTTTTCCGAAGCCGGCAGACTCGGGCGATGTGGCCCCTCTTGTTGCAATTCCGACAGGTCGCGTCGAAAAAACGGCAGTCTGCTCGGTAGTGGTTGCCCCGCACCCCGCACACTGGGTCCCCGACTTACGACCTCGTTGGTCTCGTCGTGTCTGGAGCCGATGGACGTCTTCTTCTTCTCCTTCGTCTGGGGTGTCCGAGGCGGAGTCCAGGTCGCCATGGTGTGTGGCGGTTTCTCGGCGGTTAGCCTCGGGGTTGTCGGTGCGGTCCCGTTCTCCGCTTTCCGTAGTCGAGCTGCCGATTTCTTGGTGGCCGGCGGCGGACGCTTCTGCCAGGGCGACATCGAGACTGATGTCCCCCTTTGCCATTAGACGGCTTTTCAGTGCCTGGTCCCGGAGACCTAGGACCACGCGGTCTCGGAGGACGTCGTCTAGTTCATGGAATTCGCACAAACCCCCGAGGTCCCTTAGAGCGGCTATGAAGTCGTTTATGCTCTCGTCCTGCCGCTGATTTCGCCGGTAGAATTCGTCTCGTCGGATGAGGATGGGCACGGTAGGAGCGTAGTGGTTTTTTAGTAATGGCGCAAGGTCGGCCCAGTCCATCGTCTTTACGTCGGCGGGTTTGGCGAGGGCTTTCGCCATTTTGAACACTGCGGGCCCGCAATGTGTCAGGAAAACAGCCCTTTTCTTGTTTCCGTTGGCATCCTTCAAGTTGTTACTCTCGAGGTACATCTGGAAACGGTCAGCGTACGATTCCCAGTCCTCGGTAGTCGGGTTGAATTGTGCGGGCGGAGTGAGGCCGGCCATCGTGTTGGTCTTTGTCTTCCTCCGGACACGTGCTTGGTGGTTCCTTCTTGGATCCCACCTTCGTCGCCAGTGTCGTGTCCGGCGCAGGAAGGAAGCTCGGAGTCAGTGACAAAGTTCAGCTCTTTATTGTGCTCCAGTACATGCTTGGGGAAAGAAGGAAAAACCCCGGCTTTTATTTCCAAGCGCGGCGCCCTGCCAATGACATTGTTTGAATCTCCCGCTCTTGGCTCGACCAATAGCGGGAGATTCTTAACGGACCAATCAGGGCGGCTTGCCCAACCAATCCGGTTGCCGCGCGCTTTAGCCAATCGCAGCGCGGGGTTTGCAAGTATGTTAATTCTAACCAATCCGGTTTCCGCGCGCTTTAGCCAATCGCAGCGCGGGGTTTGCAAGTATGTTAATTCTTTGTACAGAACAGTGGGAGAGGAGGCAGGAGGTGGAATGAGGGAGCGACTGAGAGGGAGAGAAGCAGCTTCTGGAGGGCCTGAAGAGTTGGAGGGCAGGGAAGGTCTTCACCTGCCCGCAGTTGTGCCCTCCCCTCTTCCATCAAGGACTCCCTCAAACCCCCTTCTGGGCTGCTCAGTCTCTGCCCCAAGGAGGCTACAGTGGCCCCACAGGGAAAAGGGCGGATTTCCCCCCAGGAGCTCAAAAGCAGCAACAAACCCCACCTGGACACCCCAAATTTCCATTCACAGCAAAAAAAAAGTCTAAGGGCCAAAGTGGATGGTTTATAGCTGCAGATATTAGGGGAGATTTTATAAAACGGGGGAGGGGAACGGAGAGGCCATGGGATCCTTAGGGAAACTCAAAAAGGGAAGGCAAAGGGAAAGGAGCAGCAATGAAGCCACGGAGACCCTCGATCTTCCTCCTGTCCCCCTTCCCATCGCTGGAAAATCCCCCTCCCCTCCCAGAGTTCAGCTGTTTGAGCAGGAATCGACCTTGAACCCAGGACTCAGAGGGGCTCCCCCTCATTCCACAGAGAATTTCACTGGGATTATCCCAAGATTGCTTCATTTCAGCAACCCAGTTAGGGCCTGAAACCATCATCCACGGATGCACTTTGTCAGGCAGAAATGCCCCTCAGCCAACTTGGGAGGGGATTGTGATCCTGGCTACTCAACCCTTCCCATGATCAGTGAGTGGAAGGTAAAGGCCTAAATCAGAGTTCCTCAGACTCAGCCATTTGGACTTCAATTCCCAGAATTCCCCTCACCCTATAGAAACCCAGGGGGCCTCTCCACCCTGCCCCCACCCCCTGCCCCCACTGGGCCTGATTGGGAGTTCCTGCTGAAAACACCCATGTTTTTTGGGGGGGCTCAGCTGGGGTCCTCTCCCTAAACTCATCCTCTGTGGGGAGGGTCCTGTCCCCTTTCAAGCCCCTCTGGTGAACCAAAGATTAAACACAGAACATTATTTCACTTTCCATCATGCAAACTCCTGACTGAGGATCATCCGAGTTTTTCCAGCCCTTCCTTGGAGGACAGGCTCAATTCACAAGACATGAAACTTTACTAACAAGGAGGGGGGAAATCACATTAAGTCACCGTTTAGTTTCCATTGTCAAAATACAAACACAGAAGAGACTCTGAGGCTGCCCAATGAACAGAAAAAAACAGCTTCTAAGCGGGTTAAAAGAATCAGAAGAAAATAAAATGAATAAAATGCTGCTGGGAAATTGATTCAGCTGGAAAATCCCCAAGGCCCCTTTTTGGTGTCCATTCTGAAAGCTCTTCAGGTCAGAAATTCTTTCAGGGCACCAAAGATTTTAAAGATCATGTTATGAACTAATAAAATACGCCTTATTAAAAGTTAACAAAAGCTAGCTAGGAAAGCAGGCTCGAAATCCTGCTCTTCTCATTGGCCCACCAGAGCAAGTCGGGATTGGTCCATTCCATTGCATCCTGATTGGCTTAGAACGGGCCGTTCCCATTGGACAGAAACCAAGGTATTAAACGTTATTCATTGGTTAATGGGACAGCAGCCAGCCCTATAAAAGGGCTGCTGCTGTCCAAGGGTTTCGCTCTGTTCGTTCTGTTCTGAAGTCACTGAATAAAGAGTTGAGTCACTACTGAGGCCTCGTCTCCGTTCTTGCGCCCATGCCTCCCAACATAACACTGGTGACAAGGGTGGGATGCGGAGACAATAGAGCCGCCTAAGCACTCGCTGTGCACCGAACAGAGCACGTGGCTTCAAAAGCGTCAACAAAGGCAAGATGGCCAGCGGCGCTATACCACCCGCTCCATTTGACCCGGCTAACGAAGACTGGGACTCGTACATAGATCGGTTCCAGATGTTTCTGGAGACCAATAACCTGAAGGACGCTTCGCCTGGCAAGAAACGAGCGGTTTTCCTGACTCATTGTGGGCCTGCCGTTTTTAAAATGGCAAAGGCACTTGCAAAACCTGCAGAGGTGAAGACGATAGATTGGGATAACCTTGCTCCGATACTGCGGGCCCACTACGCACCCGCAGTGCCTACTCTCATCCGGAGGCATGAATTTTACCAAAGAAACCAACGGAAGGGCGAGAGTGTTGGAGACTTCATCGCCGATCTCCGGAACCTGGGGGGTCTCTGTGGTTTTTCAAACCTAGAGGAAGCCATGAGAGACCGAATAGTTCTGGGATTAGATGACCACGGTGCTCAAAGCAAGATCATGGCAAAAGGGGACATCGATCTTGCAGATGCCATCGCTGATGCTACTGCAGCAGAGGCAACCAGGAAGTCGGCCGCTCGAATGCGCCGCACCAACGCACCGCTCCGCCAACTCGCCCAGGATGCCTCACCTCTTTCAGAGAGGCACGCTACAACGGCGCACCATGAAGACCTCGAGTCTCCATCAGACAGTGATGAAGAGGTCAACCGACTCCGTTCTGAACGCGACCAGCGAGATCAGCGAAGCCGGAAGCCTTCGCGTCAATGCGCTGGTTGTGGGGCAAATCACCCATGAGCAGAATGCAAATTCCTCGACGCACTCTGCCGCTCCTGTGGGAAGAGGGGTCATATTGCTAAAGTATGCAGGAGCAAGCGGGGGTCAAGTCCAATCCGTAGAGAAAACAACGGCCGCCAAATTACGGGCAGCCCGCCCGTGAACCAGGACCACCCGAACCACCAATGGAACCACTATCACTACAGAAACCGAGCACCTCCGGCGTCGACTAGACGAGAGGAGACGCACCAAACCATCACCATCGGCCACACTTCATCTTTGGATGCAAAGAAGATCCGAGTGAAGGTCGCCATCGAGAACCACCCTTGCATCATGGAAGTAGACTCTGGGTCGTCTTTATCCATGGTCTCGTGGAAGACTTGCAAACAACTGATCCCCGACATCCATCGTCAAGACCTCAACACCCAGAGAATCATATTAAGAGACTATCAGGGAAACCGAATTCCTGTTGCCGGGTCCCGTAACGTCCAAGTCTCATTTAAAGACTGCACCGCTACACTGCCTCTTACCACTGTCGATCGGGACCGACCCAGTTTGCTGGGTCTACAGTGGTTCGCTCCGTTGGGGATTGAACTAGCCGGCATACACCAGACCGGGAGCGGTGACTGGGAAGCAGCCCTTGTCCAGGAGTTCCAGGACGTATTCACGGCGCAACTAGGCAAGTACAAGGGGGCCCCTATATCGTTTAATCTCAGCCCCAAGGTTGCGCCCATACGCCTCAAACCCCATCGAGTGCCTTTTGCACTTAAGCCTAAAATCGATGAACAATTGGACAAATTGATAGCCCAAGGGGTTTTAGAACCAATCGATCACGCCCGTTGGGAAACCCCGATAGTAACACCCATTAAGCCGGATGGATCGATAAGAATTTGTGGGGATTACCAAGCCACTCTAAACCACGCGCTCCAACAAAGCGCTTATCCCATACCGGTGGTTCAACACCTTCTACATTCTCTGGGTGGCGGAAAATTTTTTGCAAAATTGGACTTAGCACAAGCATACCAACAGCTACCCGTAGACGCAGAGACCGCTGAGGCCCAAACTATCATTACGCACCGTGGTGCGTTTAAATGCAATCGGCTCCAGTTTGGAGTGAGTGTAGTCCCAGGCATTTTCCAAAGCCTGATGGAGCGGTTACTACAAGGCATAAAAGGGGTTGTGCCTTATTTCGATGATGTTTTAATAGCTGCTCCAAATAGAGAAGTGTTGGAACACCGACTCAGAGCGGTCCTCCAAAAATTCAAAGACGCTGGGCTTATAGTAAAACAAGATAAATGTCAACTCTGTACTGAGAGGGTTGAGTTTCTAGGGTACCTCCTCGATAAAAAGGGGATCCACCCAACCGAAAAAAAAATAACGGCCATCAAAAACACCCCCAGACCTAGGAATAAAACGGACCTACAAGCCTTCCTAGGACTCATTAATTTTTATAATATCTTCTTGCCTCAGAAGGCGACGGTAGCTGAACCATTACATCGCTTGTTAGACAAGAAGGCTTCCTGGGTCTGGAGATAACGGGAAGAGAAAGCGTTCCAGCAGGTGAAAGACCTATTGACCTCCGACGCTGTCTTAATGCAATTTAATGAGACTTTGCCGTTAACCGTCACGTGTGACGCCTCGCCATTTGGGGTGGGAGCAATCTTGAGCCATGTTCTACCTAACGGCAAAGAAGCACCTGTTGCCTTTTTTTCCCGTACGTTATCTAAAACCGAAAGGAACTATAGCCAACTCGATAAGGAGGCTCTTGCTATTGTCGCCGCTATTAAACATTTTCATGAATATGTTTATGGACGATCATTTACCATAATTACGGACCACAAGCCGTTGCTCGGCATTATAGCGGGGGACAAGCCAACACCCTATATACTGTCGCCAAGAATGACACGCTGGTCAGAATTTCTAGTGGCATACAATTATCAGTTACAACACCGCCCGGGGAAAGCCATTCCCCACGCTGACGCCTTGAGTCATTCCCCCACTTCCGGAAACCGGCGTCAACCCAGCTCCGTCTCTCACAACGCTCCAAATAGAAGCACTACGATCACCGCCTTTAACCGCGAGAGACATCGCCGCCGAAACCAAACAGAACCCTATCCTCGCACGTCCTCAGCTGGGTCAAACGTGGATGGCCGGTCGACGAAGTCCGCAACAATTTCGCACCGTTCAAAAGCCGCCAGACTGAATTGTTCTCTCAACAGGGTTGTATTCTATGGGGAGACAGAGTCGTCATCCCAGAGAGGTTACAATGAACTGTATTGGAGTTATTGCACGATGGACACCCTGGCATCGTGTGTATGAAGGCGCTGGCGAGAAGTTATGTGTGGTGGCCGGGCATTGATAAACAGATCGAAGCCTGGGTTAAATCTTGCCCCAAATGCCAAGAAGTCAGCTCTGCCCCACCGAAAGCAACTCCAACCGAGTGGGAGAAACCGCGAGGTCCGTGGTCCCGTATACACATCGATTTCGCGGGACCCACCAAGGGACACACCTTTCTGCTAACAGTCGATGCTTATTCCAACTGGCTCAAGTCACCAGAATGAAGAGCACCACCACAGAGGCAATTACAAAAAAACTCAACAAACTTTTGCGACACATGGCTTACCGGACGTTCTAGTTTTGGATAACAGGCCCCAATTCACCGCCTTACCATTCGAACAATATCTTGCGGACGGGGCATCCGCCATGCGCCAACGGAAGAGCCGACAACGGAAGAGCCGAGCGAATGGTTCAATTTATTAAAAAAACTCTGCACAAAATGGAGCCAGGGGACATCGATGAAAAACTAAACAGAATCCTCTTGCTTCAACATATAACCCCACACAGCGTCACCAACAAAACCCCAGCTGAACTGTTAATGGGCCGGAAACTTCGCTCCCACCTCGACCGATTGCACCCTGCCTACACGCCGGAAATATCTTTCGGCTCCAGCGGAAAATGCCGCGAATTCCAGGTAGGCGATTTGGTCTATGCCAAAAACTTTTCCGGCGACCCATTGTGGGTCCCAGCAACCATAACCTACCTCACCAGCCCCAGATCTTACCGTTTGTAAACTACAGATGGCAGATCCTGGAAACGGCACATAGATCAGTTGCATTCCAGATTGCAAACCGGTTCACTTAATTCCCGGAACTCTGACTAGGGGGGGAGGAAATACCGAAACAGATGGGTCCGAGGACGAAATGGATGACAACGCCATTATAGAAACGCAACAGCCACGAAACGCGCCATTGGAAGAAGAATCAAGGAGGATTTGCCTCACCACGGCTCGAATCCACGATGGAAACGGGCCCACGAAACCCCGGAACTAACCCCAGGAACCTGCCTGAATACAATGAGGAGAGCGGAAATAACAGCGCTGAATCGTCTCCCGGAGAAACAGAAGCGTTGCTACTGGACATTGTGGGAAGTGCTCGACCGGAGCCAAACTGCGAGCAGAAACTGACGGAGCAACGAAAGTTGACCAGGCAGGTTAAAAAACCTGCATACCTTCGAGAATACATCACCACTCCGTATAAACGGAACCTGGGGGGAAGGGGTGTTATGAACTAATAAAATACCTTATTAAATACGCCTTATTAAAAGTTTAAAAAGGGACTTCGGTTTGTCGGCCGCAGCGGCAGGGATTTGCGAGCTGCGCGATCCCTGCCGCGCTAGCGTTTTTGGGGCTCCGACCCAGACGGGTGCGGAGCTAGGCTGCCCTGCAGGGGCAGCTGAAGGTAGGGGATCCGGAGAAGGGTTTGGGGTTTTGCAGACCCCCTCCCCGGCCGGCAGAACCCCTTTTCCCAGGACGTGCAGCGGCGGTCCGTAATGGCCGCCACAAAGAAGCTGGCAGCCAGGTAAGAATGCGCAGGAGGAAGTGGAGAAAGTGCTTGAAAGGAGAAAGTTTTTCTTGGCTCCTAGGACTCTAAGACATATTTAACAAAATTCCTGAAAAGTATGACTTTCTGAATGATACCTTCAAGAAGAGGAAAAAAGCGGCAGTTTAATGGTGCTGAAAGGATAGCTTACCCTCTTTTTCTACGGAATAAAAAGTGAATATTAAGAAATCTATTTTTTTTTAGGTGAAAACTGGCTTTAAGCGATGAGTGGGAAAAGAGAGGACTAAAAAAAAATATTTGTATGCTAAGACTTTGTTGGAGGAGATGCCTTAAGGATTGAAAGACTAAAATATATTGCAATAAGATTTTAAGAAACAGATTTGGACTTTCTTTTTCTCTGATTGATACTACCCTAGGAGGAGAGAGTGGGAACTCTGTCTTGGTTTGGACTGACTGATAACTTTGGGATTGTCTTATTTTTCCTTTGGAATATTCTGACTGTTGTAAGAGAAAAGAAAAGAAAAGATTTATAATGGCTCCTTCTATTGAGGAACTGAGAAAAGATTATGAGCAAGCAAAAAAAAATGGTAAAGCTGGTTTGAAAGAAGCCTTCCTTTTTTTAGAAATGGCTTTATTAACTATCAACAAACATTGCAGCAGATGAAGACAGCAGAAGAAGAAGGAAGAGAGGAAACCATCTTTAATAAATCTCAGAACTCGACCAAGAGGGAAGGAAGAGGGAAGAGAAGAGAAATAAAGGACTTAAGATTTAAAAAACATTTAAGAAAGGGAAAAACAAGGTGCAAAATCAATATAAGGATGGTAAACAAAAGGGAAGAGGAATACGACAGAGAAGGGAAGCCAGTAAGGCAGAGGCTAGAAGAAGGGGGGTAGAAAGGTTTGTTGGGAGAAGAAAGAAAGGGAAAAGGTGGAGAAAAGCTACAAAGTTTTGAAATTAAATGGGAAAAAAGGAATTTTTTAGGGATAAAGGATAAGTATAATTTCTTCAAAGAGATTTTGCAAGGTACATAAGATGATATGGTAGTATTGTATTAGAAATAGAAAACTTAAATGGCTTAAGAGTTGATAAGAGATTAAAATGTTGAAATGTTAATAATGATTGGTTTTAAAATATAATATGAGGGGAGATTTAGAATATTGAGCTTTAATTAAAGAGTTTAATAAGATTATGGGATTGATGTTATTATAAAATTTTCATTATAGTATTTGTTTTTAATATTTAGATCTATTGTTTAACTATGTATTTAATTATTTTGGATGTATTATTCAGTTAGAATGTACCAAGCAAAATCGGATTGGGTATTCTAAAGATTAATTTGATTAATTTAGTCGGGAGATAGAAAGGCATCATACTCTGATTAGTGATTTCAGGAGAAATTTCTTTTTTTTTTATAAGGAATGAGACAAAGGTACAATAAAGAATGGACAAAAGATACAAATATAATGACTCAAATTAAGATGATTAATTAAGATAGAATTAAAAAGAGTGAAATATGGGAGAAGTTAATATAGAAGATTTAGAATGGTAAATAAAATAAGTAATGATATGTAAGATGAGTATGAATACAGTTGAAGTCCATGAAGAAAGAAATACCTGGGTCCAAGTTACTTTCCAAAAAGATCTTTTTATGTTTTGTGTGTTGTGTATATATGTTTTTTTGGGGGAGAATTAATGAAACCTTGCAGAAATATAGAATGAGAATAATGGTAACTAAGTCAGAAAGAAATAGATGAAATAATAATAATAAAATGGAATAAGAGTAAAGAGAAAGAAAGAGAAAATGGATAAGAGGTTTTTGTATGTTTATATGGAAATGGTTTAAAACAGAATTATAGTTTATCTGACTTGTTAAATTTATAATGGAAAAAGGTTTAAATATGTAATGGATAATGACGACTTGTGTGTTTTGAAAAAAATTAATAAAACTTGTTTAAAAAAAAAAAGTTTAAAAAGCTAGCTAGGAAAGCAGGCTCGAAATCCTGCTCTTCTCATTGGCCCACCAGAGCAAGTCGGGATTGGTCCATTCTGTGCATCCTGATTGGCTTAGAACGGGCCGTTCCCATTGGACAGAAACCAAGGTATTAAACGTTATTCATTGGTTAATGGGACAGCAGCCAGCCCTATAAAGGGCTGCTGCTGTCCAAGGGTTTCGCTCTGTTCGTTCTGTTCTGAAGTCACTGAATAAAGAGTTGAGTCACTACTGATGCCTCGTCTCCGTTCTTGCGCCCACGCCTCCCAACATAACAGATCATTTTCAGGATCGTTCATGGGATTTATTTGGGCAGAACCAGGGTCTGCATACAAAAGGGCAGGACCTCCAAAGCCCAGAGAAATAAATGCACGTAGTCCTCGACTTATGACCATAATTGAGCCCATGTTTTTGTTGCTAAGTGAGACATTTGTTAAGTGAGTTTTTTCCTCCATTTTGCAAATTTTCTTGCCACAGTTGTTAAATGAATCGTTGCAGATGTTAAATAAATAACCTGGTTGTTAAGTGAATCTGGCTTCTCCGTGGACTTTGCTTGTGAGAACGCTGCAAAAGGGGCTCATGTGATATGGGGAGACTGCGACCGTCATAAATATGAACCAGTTGCCCAGCATCCAAATCTCGGTCACATGACAATGAGGATGCTAAAATGGTCACAAGTGTGAAAAATGGTCATACTGTCACTTTTTTCAATGGTATTGCAACTTTGGACACTAAATGAACTTTTGTAAGTCGAGGACTGCCTGTAGTCCCACTGCCCATTCCCTCCAGTATGGCCTCCCAGTCCTTCCCAGTCCAAGGCAAAGGCCTGGGCCTCCTTCTTCCTGCTCCTCCCCACAATCCCAGGGGCTTCTCAGAGCTTTTGGGGAGAGGGATCCCAGATCCACTTCCTGCTCTGGGGAGATTTCAGAATCCAAAAGGGATCAGAGCTTTTCCCTAACAGAAGGAGTGGGGATCGGACTCTCCGTGATCCAGAACCGGCTTCTTTCAGGGACGTCTGTGTCCATTTTTTGGCAGTAGCCAAAGAAGCGAATACAATCCTTGGTTGTATAAACAGAGGCATAGAATCAAAATCACGTGAAGTTATCAGTACCGCCTTATAAAGCCTTAGTAAGGCCTGCCACACCTGGAATGCTGCCTCCGATTTTGGTCACCACATTACAAAAAAAGATGTTGAGGCTTTGGGAAAAGTGCAAAGAAGAGCAACTAAGATGATTAAAAGCCTGGAGGTTAAAACATATGAAGAACGGTTGCTGGATTTGGGTTTGGCTAGTCTAGAGCAGGGGGGTCTCCAAACTTGGCCACTTTGAAGACTTGTGGACTTCAACTCCCAGAATTCCTCAGCCCACAAAGATGGCTGTGGAATTCTGGGAGTTGAAGTCCACAAGTCTTAAAGTGGCCAAGGTTCAAAGTTACAATGGCTCTGAAAAAAGTGACATAACTGTTTTTCATATTTACATCCTTTCCAGCACCCCATGGTCCCCTGATCAACATTAAGCCGCTTGGCAACTGATTCATATTTATGACGGTTGCAGTGTCCCCGGGTCATGCATCCCTTTTTGCAACCTTTTGACAAGCAAGGTCCATGGGGAAGCCAGATTCACTTAACAACCAGGTTGCTAACTGATCCACTGCAAGCTTCACTTAACAACCAAGTTGCTAACTGATCCACTGCAAGCTTCACTTAACAACCAGGTTGCTAACTGATCCACCGCAACGCTTCACTTAACAACTGAGGCAAGAAAGGTCGTAAAATGGGACAAAGCTCACTTAACAAATGCCTCACTTCACAGCAGAACTTTTGGGCGCCCTTGTGGTCGTAAGTCGAGGACCACCGGTATTTTTTAATTCTGCAAACTTACTGGGGGCTTCTGAAATGGAAGAAGGAACCTCTGAGGAGGTTATTGGGCTTTAGGATGGGATATAGGGGAGAAAATGAAAATGGAGAAAGAAGGATCCTTAAGAAGATTATTCTTCCAGGGAGCGTTTCTCTCTAAACTCCGACCCTCCGGCGGAGTTCACACTGCAACCTTCGCCCAATTGCTCCACTGCAACAGCCTCTCATTTTGCAAATGACACCCAGTTGTGTTCCTAGAAATGGGCTGAATCCTCCCAGCACCAAAGCTACAAAGCCCACCCAGCCTCCTAAAGGCAGGAAAGACGGAGGGGTTGTGCGAAGGCAGCCAGGAGGTTGTGAATTGACCTGATCCCGCTTTCCAACAACCTCTGCTTTAAAACAGGGAAAGGATTGCGCTTTGGGGCTTCCCAGGTAGACTTGACGGGCCCCTGGAGGGGCCACCCTTGTCCTGATCCCAGTGGGGCTCGCCTGGATTTGGGGGAGGGGGGAAATCAGCAGCTTTGGGGCATAATATCAAAGTGGCCAGAGGAGGAGGGGGAGCGGACTAAAAAGAGGACTGAATCAGGAATCTCTGTCTGGGTATGTATTACCCTTTGCAGAGGGGTGGGGGTAGGAGAAAGTTTCCGTGGCACTTAAAAGGGGCGGAAACCCACCCACCCCCCAGACCCCCAAAGGGACTCACCAAAGCAGCTCTCCCTCAGGGCCACAGCCACCAACATCAGGAGCAAGAGGGGCGCAGAGCGCAGAGCCATCCTGGCCGCGATCCTCAAACCTGTGCCCTGCTTTCCGGAAGTCGCAGACAAAGAAAAAACTTCTCCCTTTGATCAACAGAGCAAACAACCCGGAGCAGGCTGGCGATTGGCCAAGCTCAACCAATAGAGAAAAAAATATCCCCATGTCGGCATAGTTGCTTGGCAGATGTCCAGGCTCAACAGGTGCGAAAAGTGAAAGTCACATCAGGAAATCTTGGGGTGGGGGAGGGGCAGAATTGGGGCAGTGAAGGGACCCTGAGAGCAATTAATCCATAGGATAGCTTGCTTCCTGGAGCTGGTAGGTGGTCCATCACTGGAGATGTTCAAAAATGGACCCTTTGATAAGGATGCTATAAGGCAGGGGTCTCCAAACTTGACCCCTTTAGACTTGTGGACTTCAACTCCCAGAATTCCTCCTCCTCCTCATGTTAGCTCAGGAATTCTGGGAGTTGAAGTCCACAAGTCTTGAACTTGCCAAGTTTGAAGAGCCTTGGTGTAAGGTCTCTCCTGCCTATCCCAACATTTTTCTGTATTTCATATCTATATCAGTTTTATTATCAGGCAATAGAAATGTCCCCAGGAATGCCAGCCAAAGCAAAGCCTTGCCTGCAAAACATGTTTTTCTAAGAGAAGCTTACAAGAGTCATTTAAAGTTGGTCCAAGGTCCAAGAGCCAACTTAAGGTTGTCAACAGATCCAAGGTGTGACATTATATACACACCAGAGCTAAATGTTCTTTCCAGCAAAGAGAACAGAGTCAACCTCTCCTATAGGCTGCAGCCAACTGTCATTCATTGGAATGATTACTCTGTTGCTAGGCAATGACCAATAGGATCTCTGTTCTGCTCTCTTTTGGACAACTAAAGTTTAGCTTTTCTTTTTCTTTGCCCAACTTATATGTCAACCATTTTCCCAGCAGAGTTGAAAAGCCAAAATTTCTCTGCTCTTTTTTTCATAGTTCATCTTTATTTCCATTTTACTTACTGATAATACATGTGCCCTTTATTAGTTAACTATTTAATTGTCTATTAAACTTCATAGATAACTGGCTGTGTGAAAGTTTAATGTGGTGGGTAATCGTTGTCCTGTTTGGGAATTTTTAAACCCTTCCTTTTTTAAAAATCTCATGCAAAATAACGTGTTTTCTTCTTGCCTTTCCTCTTTAAATTTACCATTATGTTAAACATGCATCCCAAACTCCTACATGTAGTCCTTTTACATTTAGGACCACAATATAGACTGGAAAATTTGTCATTAAGCAGTGTGGTCATTAAGTGAAACTTCATGTGAGCACATGAGGTGAATCCCTGGTCGTTAAGCAAGACATCACATAACTATGACTTTCTCTGCCGGCTTCCCAATTGACTTTATCAGAAGCTGGAAGGGAAAGCAGTCATGGGACCTCGGGAGGCTGCAACTGTTATAAGTGTGTGACAGTTGCCAAGCACCTGAGTCACCATGATGTGACAGCAGGGAGATTGTTATGGTTATAAGTGCGAGGACCACGCAGTGTTTTCAGTGCTGCCATAATATGGAACAGTTGCCAAATCAGGGATGTTAAATGGAGCACTTCCTGGACTTGCCTCCCTTTAGAAAGTGTGTGTAGAGAAGAGCAACAAAGGTGACAAAGGGCCTGGAGGCTAAATCCTAGGTTGAAAGGTCAAGGGAGCTAAGGATGTTCTGTTTAGGGAAGAGAAGGGTTTGTGGGGAGGACACGATAACTATTTTCCAGTCAGGGGTGGGCTGCTACCACTTCTCCACAATTCAGGCGAACCGGTAGCTAACCGGTAGCAAATGTTACGGCCGATTCGGCGAAATGGCAAACCCCACCCTTGGCTGGCCCTTCCTGCCCCTCCCCTCCCCTCCCGGGACTCCCCACACAGCCCGTGGGGAGCATCCCAGGTAAGTACAGGGCCCAAGGGAAGGCTCAGGGAGGGCGAAAAATGGGCCTTCCGGAAGTTCCGGAAGGCCAAAAACAGGCCCGTTTCTGGCCTCTGGAGGGCCTCCGGAGCCCAGGGAGGCCATTTTCACCCTCCCAGAGGCTTGAGGAAAAGCCTCCGGAGTCTGGGGAGGGTGAAAATGGCCCCCCACCATGTTGCAGTAGACCGACTAGGACACACACACCCAGCAATCAGGCAAAGAAGGCATTGCTGGACTTTTTGAAGCCCCCCGCTTGCTTTCAGTCCTTGAAGGGCTGTCATAGAAAAGGGGGGAACGACTTCTTCTCCAAAGCACCAGAAGGCAGGAGAAGAACGTTTGGAAGCATGTTAACAACAGGTCCAACCTAGAAGTAGAGATGAATATTCCAAGGTCCTTTACAGAGCTTGGATCATCAACAAGATCTTGACTATTCAGCTTGTATTTTATTTTCTGATTTTTTTTTGCCAATATGTAAGACAGAGCATTTATTTGTTGAGATTTGAAGTTGCCATTTGTTTGACCATTCTGATACATAGTCAAGATCTTTTTGAAGGGTAGCAGTATTGTCTGTGGTATTGAACAGCTTTACATCATCAGCAAAAAGAAGCATGATTGCTCTTAATATGATCACAGAGGTCATTTATGTAGAGTATGAAGAGAGTTGGTCCTAGAACACTGCCTTTGGGGACACCACTGTTGACAGGTACATAATTTGATAGGACACTCCCAATTTTGACCATTTGTTGTCTGTTTGACAGGAAGCTTCTATCCAGTTATGCAGTTGTCCAGAGATACCATAGGATTTTATTTTTAGGAGTAGTTTGTCATGTACCACTGAATCAAAGGCTTTACAGAAGTCTATATAGATTCGTCTATTGCTTTGCCCTGATCGAGTTGTGCTTAGTCCATATGTTTTTGCAGTGTAAGAGTTGCAGATTACATGATAGTTTTTTCCTAAAACCAAATTGGTTAGAACAATACTACACCAACCTGCTTCAAATTAACATTTCATCAAAGCACAGCAGCCACTAAACGTATCCTGAAAAGAACTGAAATGGCTCTACTAAGGAGCGAGCTCCACAGTAAGAGAATTCCAATTAGATCAGTTAAACAAAGATTTGCTAGCACTACACCTGGAATTGAGCAGCAAAATCCACCCTCTACTCTGGGACAAGATAAAACAACTCACAACTTGGAGATCCAGAATCTGCAAGCACTTACAAACAGGAAAAGCTCTTGAAAAAAATTAAAGAAATTAGAACATGACAAGAAAACCCCAACAACTCACAACAACACCTGAAACAATTAGTGTACAATGTTTCCAACAGGAACTCACCAAAACAGAAACAGAAGTCCTAACCAAAAGGATTCAACTATGCTATAGCACCCCAAAAAATCCCCACAGAATCCATCATATGTGCAGTAGAATCCAGCCTAACTAAATTAAATACAGATGAAGCTGATAAAATAAGACACCAAGTTACCAACATCCTATGCACAAGCAAACCACCCAAAAGCAACTTGCAGCAAAATGAAATTAAAGCGCTACAAACCCTGAAAAGAGACAGCAGCATAATCATCCTCCCAGCAGATAAAGGGAATGCCACTGTAGTAATGGACAGAAAAGACTATGAAACAAAATTGACAGACCTACTCCAAGACTCCCACATACAAACCCATAAACACAGATCCAACCACATATCTGGAAAAATTAACCAAGAAGAAAATTATAACCAGCCACATAAGCAAAGAGATCCAACACACGATCATACCCAGAGAGAAATCTTCCAGATGCCCCAAACTATACGGCCTCCCAAAAATACACAAAGAAGGCATACCTCTCAGACCCATAGTCAGCTCCAGAGGAGCACCACTACAAAACCTAGCTAAACACCTAGCAAAGAGCTACAGCCCCATGCTGAAACAGCAGCTTCTCATGTAAAAAACTCATACCACTTCTTGGAAATGATCAAAGATCTACACGTGGAGCAAGAAGATCTGCTTGTAAGTTTTGCAGCGTGGTTTCACTATTCACTCAAGTCCCGATAAAAGAGACCCTTGAAATCATCAAAAATAAATACCAACCAGCTAAACACCTCATGGAACTAACAGAACACTGTAACCAACACATATTTCATATACAAAGGACAAAGATACAAACAAATAGAAGGGCTCCCATGGGATCACCACTGTCACCTGTCATTGCAAACCTGTTCATGGAAGAATTGAATCCAGAGCCCTGGTCAATGCCATCCTCAAACCCAAACTATGGTTAAGATACATCGATGACACATTCGTGATTTGGCCCCATGGACAAGAAAACCTAAACAATTTCCTAACACACCTAAACAGCGCACACCCCAAAATCAAGTTCACCATGGAAACAGAAACAAACAAACAACTACCATTCCTAGATGTACTAATCTACAAAAAACAGATGGCACACTAGGACACACCATATACCAGAAGAAAACACACACCAACCGCTACCTCAACGCCCAATCCACCACCACCCAGCATAGATAAACTCCCGTGGCTAAAACACTAATTACTAGAACCAAACGCCTGGCAGACAAGACACACATTAAGACTGAACTATGCACCCTGACTAAAAAATATTGACAGCCAACGGCTTCCACAAAAGCAAAATCACCAACTTGATCCACAAAAAACACACTGAGACATAATAGAGACCCAGAAGATGAACAGACCCATGGAACAGCTGTCCTGCCCTACATAAGAGGCACTACAGACAAAATTAGTAAGATACTATACAGACACCACATCAAGACTGCCTTCAAAACAGACAGAAAAATAGCAGCCATCCTCAAAACCCCAAAGACAAAATTGACCTGGAAAACCAAGGCATATCACGAAGTCCCTGTGCATCATGCCCAGCCACATACATTGGACAGACCAATAGAAGAATAAGCACCCGCCTGGATGAACACAAAAATGCAGTCAAAAAGCTGGAACACACTTCCTCACTAGTCCAACACATGGAAGCCACAGGTCATAGCATC
This sequence comes from Notechis scutatus, assembly GCF_049901735.1. Taxonomy (NCBI): domain Eukaryota; kingdom Metazoa; phylum Chordata; class Lepidosauria; order Squamata; family Elapidae; genus Notechis; species Notechis scutatus. Next base: position 27,023,637 of record NC_142010.1, on the reverse strand, counting down.
AACTTCAATGGCACCAAAACCTAGCCACTATAGAAAACCCTAGCCACAGAATCATCAGAGAAGCCATAGAGATTGAAAAAAAGACCAGAAAGCATGAATAGAAGAGATGATTCCACCAGGCTGTCAATCATTTGGAAGCCTGCACTCACAAACAAAAAATCTCACACCACAAGCCAGGCAAACACCTGGGCACAAACAGATCCCCCCTGATACCTCCAGCTCAAACACACCCCAACCAGGCACCCAGATGAAACCCAGCTTCCTAACTAATGATAGCTGTCCATTTTGAAGCCAAGCTGCACTAAAGGCCTCCAATAAAGTAACACAATGCTGCCAGCCAATCAAGATACAAAAGAGCCAAAAAACAGACAGAAGATATTAGAGACACCAATCAAAGCAGAACACAGCAAACTCCGAGACCAATAAACACAGACCAAGACTCCCAACCAATCAGGATGAAGAAAAAACCATTCTGGCATAGCAATAGGCTGCCCCAAATTTAAATCTGAAACCACTGTAAAAGTCTGACTCACAGACGGACACAATACAGAAGCCTGATGATGGCAGATGAGATTCTGCTGAAACGTTGCTACAACTTTAAAAGCACCACTACTATGACGTGGGAAAATACCCGAACAAAGCTGAAGACCATACATACATACATACATACATACATACATACATATATATATATATATATCGGGACTTATTTGTCTTGGAGCGGAAAGGCGTTGTCACCTTCCATTGTGGAGGACTGATTCTCGTGCCTCTAACTTTAATTTTTAAAATAATAATAATAATAATAATAATAATTATTATTATTATTATTATTATTATTATTATTATTAATTTGTACTTAGGGGTGATGCCTACCCCTGTGGTTGAAAGTAGAACACTTCTCCAGGGTGTACGTCTCTCTCTATATATATATATCTATATACACACACACATATACATATACATACATATACATATACATACACGTACATACACATACACACACACACACACACACATATATATATGGTATTCAGCTTTGTTGGGTATTTTCCCACTTCGTTATAGTTGTGCTTTTAAAGTTGTAGCAATGTTTTCGGCAGAATCTCATCTGCCATCATCAGGCTTCTGTATTGTGTTCGTCAATACAGAAGCCTGATGATGGCAGATGGAGATTCTGCTAAACGTGCTACAACTTTAAAAGCACAACTAATGACGTGGGAAAATACCCAAACAAAGCTGAATACTATATATATATACATATACATATACATATATATGCACACATACATATACATGTGCCTATATCTATATGTAAAACTGTGTATATAGGAAACAGTATCTAAGGGTCCCAACAAGGAAACCCCAAGCTCTCCAAGCAAGAAATATTCTGGATCCCTGGTCCCCAACAAGGGAAACCAGCTATACAGGGCCTGGATGGATCCTTTCCTGTCAAAACGTCCCACTGTTTGAAATGGCACTTGCGGCTTCACTCCAATGTAATGATCCAAAAGCAATTGCCAAAAAAAAAAAAATTCCTGTTTAAGGACTAGCCTGCTTATCCAAGGCCAGCAAGATAAAGAGAAATAATCCCAGGAGGTGGAGTGGGAAGGTACTTGTCCCGGTCCCAAGAAGGGAAACCAGCGGGGGAATGGCACCTGTGATATTAGGCACGAACTTGAAGCCAGCCGTTGAAAATGGCGGGAAGGCAGAATCTCCTATGTTAAATGCCTGAGCAGTTTAAGGAGCTGCTGCTGCTGACTCACTAGATTGTCAGATAAATGATCCTGTCAGTTGAAAGCGGCAAGGAAAAGTGAGCTGCAGCTGCGGCACTCCGGCTGCAGCGCTCCACCAAGATCGCAGAGATAAGGCGATCGGGGGATTAGATAAGCTAATCGCCTGGAAGCGGCCATCTCCAGGCTGCCTGCAGGAGTAGCAGGCTCGCTAATACACAAAGAAGTGCTCTCAAATTGATCGGGGAATAACCTAATAGAGCCACAAGCCTTGAAATCGGAGTTGGAGAAAAATTTACAAGCCGAATTAACCCAAGAGCAAACCTGAATTTTGACTAGCTGAATCAGAAAACCGTTCCAGTCGTGGGAGTGCACAACCTCTTACCACATATATATATATAAACTACAAGTTTGCGTCAGTGTCTTTTGACTTCATCTGGACAGCTGCTCCATCATTCTCTGACCAATCTGCTCTTTGCAGCTCTCTGAGCCTCCTGAGTCCAAGAGAGTCAGATCCTGAGAGGGGCCACAGTCTGGCCTTGCAGGATAAGAGTTTGGGGGCAGGCAGAGACCCCCCTTCCCAGAGCCCCTCTGGATCTCCCCAAATTCCTCTCCTTGCAGCCCTTGAGATGAACAGGAGAGAAGAGAGGATTTCCCAAAGCATCTTCACCATCAGTTGGTCCTTGGACCTCAAAGCCCCCGTTTCCTCCCTTCCTCCTTCCCACACGGACCCCAGTGGGGCCATTCCCTCACCTGCGATAGGGCTGCTAAATGGCCTGGTTCCTCCCTGCATTGGTGAGACAGAAACAGAGGTAGAGTAGAGTAGAGTAGGGTAGAGTAGAGTGGAGTAGGAATAAGCATAGGAATAGGAATTTGTTGTTGTTAGCTGTGAAGTTGTGTCCCACCCATCGTGACCCCATGGACAACGTTCCTCCTGGCCTTCCTGTCCTCTACCACCTTCTGGAGTCTTTAAGCTCATGCCTACTGCTTCAGTTGTGGGAATTGTTATCTGTTCTTTGTATGTGCAAGGGCAACGGGCCTTCTGGTAGTTGCCTGGAACACGAAGCAAGGAACAAGGTCAGAATGTTGCCATTTCTTACCCAGAATTGTAGCAAACTCAAACTTTGCAGCTTTGTATGCCTATGTGAATGAGCAGTGCATTTTGTGTGATGTAATGCGTTTGTGACAAGACACTAACAAAATTGTTACAAGGATTGCTTCTAATAAAAGGGGTGTCAGAGTCTGCTTTGTGCTCTCATCCCGATCTGGCTTCAAGACAACTGTCTCGGTGTATTTATTCATGAGAGACCACCACAACTGGTGACCCAGACGTGATCATCTGCGAGGTGGTACGTCTTTGGACCATCCATACTCATCGGCTAGCATAGCCTTGGTATACCTCATCCCTGATTTGATCGCAGGCGATCGCCGTGGATCCCTCATGAGTATGGGTGGGAGGATTCTCTCGGGACCAGAAATTGCACATTGAGGAACTAAGAGAATTAACCAAATGAAAATTTTTACCTTTAAAAAGGGGGACTTCCTTCATGACCCCCTCACAAAAACCTCTATTGAGAACTCCTAGAATACATTTGGCAACACTGCCCTTTTTATCCGGCTAAAGGCAGTATCAAAACTACAGTATGGAAGGAGATTGGAAAATACCTTCATGAAAATGCTAAAGCCCCTTCATCTATATTAATTGCTTGGAGGGTGGTTTTTGAGGCTATCTCCTTTCTGAGCAACCCCTACTTGCCCCCTTTCTGGACTCCCTCCCTATGTGAATCCTGCTGTACAACTCTTGCCCCCCGCTGTGATGCCTGTGTCTTTTAAACCGACTGCCCCCCTCCGAGAGGCAAATGAGATCAGTAAATCTCTCCCCACAGCTCCTAAAAATCCATCAGGAGATGTCGAGGTGGGAAATCCTAAAATAAATACACCCCATGCTGGAAGAGTTCAAACAGCTCTGCAAGTAGCTTTTCAAACAGGACAGCTGGAGGGGTGGAGATTGACTCCATGCAATTGTTTCCCGTTCAGAGGCAAATTGATAATGCAGTAAATTTACAGGCTGTCTGGAATCCACTGCCTTTATCTCTTTTAAAAAATCATGAGGATTTTGGCATTCAAAGTTTGCTTCACAGTCTGGGGCAAGCTCAAAGATGATTCCACAAAATTGGAAAGAATTAATGAGAATGATTTTGAGCAGGACACAATACATGGTATTTGATGCAGAATATCAAAGAGAAGCAATTAACAGAGGAAATAATTTAGAGGGTTTGTATATACCTGATCAAATCTATGGGGCAGGGCAGTTTGCAAACTAAATTTGCAGCCTTTGCTCGCTCGGGTGTGGAGCGGCAGGCAATAAGTTTGCAATTTTATAACATGGAGACCTTGGCTGTAGCTTTGCAAAGGGTCTTAAACCTACTGGGGAATTGTTTCAATCGTGAAGCCTGGCGATTTCAAAGTCCAATGCCGGGCCCCAGAGGGAGGTGCTTCTCTTTTTCGGAAGAGTTGGCCTTGCCTCGTTCCTCGATAGCTTCTATGAAAGGTTTTTGTGATTCCAGGGATTATTGATCAGGATTATACAAATATTATAAAAATTCAATTTTATTCAGATGTACCTGCTAATCTTGCAACTAGAATGACTCACCCTCCATGCCCTCCTCAAAGGAATCTCTATGGTTCCCCGATCTGCTTTATCCTTCCTCAAAACTCTCAGCCATTAACCTTTCTTTTTTTTTTTTTTTTTTAACAAGTTTTATTAATTTTTAAAGACATACAAAACATAAATACACAGAAATACAAAACATAAAAGCATAAAAAATCTCTTTTCTGAAAGTTGCTTAGTCCCGGGTCAAAACTCTTGGTACAGACACAAATTCAAATTTGTGTTCATTTTGCATACCATTCCATATCTTATTGGCATTTTCGGTTTTCTGTTAGCTTTTTCCTCTCTTTTAAATTTTCTCAATTTTATTTTGTTTATCTCCTCTCAATTCGAATCATAGTGTTATTCTTTGTCTGTTCTATTTCAGCTATCCATTTGTCTTTCTTCTTTTGAAGAAAAACTTCTCCTGTGCACTAAATGGAGTATGATGCCTTTATCTCTTTCCCCTATATTTATAATACTTAATATAGAACACATAATTTGCATTGGGATTCTGTCTGGTGCGTTCTGAAATTATGCAGTATTGTTAAAACCAATACAGGTTTATTCATTAGTGTTGATGTTCATTTGTGTCTTGAACATTTGGCGCATTACTTTTCAGTTAAATCACATGCTTTTATGGGAGTACCTATTTTCCATAGTTATTCCCCCCACATCACATATTGTAAAACCCTCAAGAGGATCCATCTGAAGCGAAAGATTTGCTGAGTGAGAAGCTGCCCTGTTTTCCAAGTAGGAGGAACTTGCAGAATTCACTCCTTGCACTGGTTGTCCCTGCAGAGGAGAAGGAAACTCTCCTGTTGGATTTCAGGCACTTTCAGTCAGGCAGGGAAGGCAGCCCACAGTCTGCATGGTGGAGCCTTGGGAGGAAAGAGCCCTTCATTCCTGGTGGGAATTAGGAAAACCACCACAATGCCGTGATCCCCAGTGGTTAGAGACTCTTCTGGTGGGATAGCTGAGACCTGGCTGAATCTGGAAGCGGGAGGGTCCCTCTCAGGATGTGCCCAGGTCGGGTTAGGTTTGGCATCAGCCGATACCCCAGGACGCAGAACAGGTGGGATGGCATTGTCACCTGAGAATCACTTTTGGCTTTCAAGGGCCTTGCACCCCCAAATTTCTAGTTGTTACTCCGTGTATTTTGTTGCTGGATTCATGAAATCAATTGGGCTTGTTCCTATTGTACCAGCCTCCCTGTTGAGTGTTTTAAATGTTTTGCATGGCATTTTATTGTAAGTATCCCAGAGTCACCTTGAACAGATGGATGGCATAGAGTTTAATAATAAAATAAATGGGCTGGTCGCCTCTGAGAGATTCATTAAAGTTGCAGAGGTTTAATGGTGAAGAGAGAGGATCAGGACAAAGCGTTTTACTCCCATTCCATTCTATCCTCTCACTTTGTGTCTGTCTCTCTCCAATGCAGGGAGGAACCAGGCCATTTAGCAGCCCCTCGCAGGTGAGTGGCCCCACTGGAGTCTGTGTGGGGAGGAGGAGGAAGGGAGGGAAACAGGGCTTTGAGGTCCAAGGACCAAGTGATGGTGAAGATGCTTTGGGAAATCCTCTTCTCTCTCCTGTTCATCTCCAAGCGCTGCAAGGGAGGAATTTCAGGGGAGATCCAGAGGGGCTCTGGGAAGGGGCTCTGCCTGCCCACAAACTCTTATCCTGCAAGGCCAGACTGTGGCCCCTCTCTCAGGATCTGACTCTCTTGGATCAGGAGGCTCAGAGAGCTGCAAAGAGCAGATTGGTCGGGAATGACGGAGCAGCTGTCAGATGAAGTCAATAGACACTGACACAAACTTGTAGTTTAGATATATACAAATATATTTAACATTTATAGTTGCAGCAGACAAGATAGTCAGGAACATCGTGAGGTAAATCAAAGGGCACACGGAACACAGAGAAGAAAAAGGCGAGAAAAAGAAACTCCCCTTTATACCCACAGCAACCAATCATAGGCGTGGATTGCCTCGTGCAGAAAGCCAGCCCAACCAATCAGCTCTTCCCCATTGGACACTTTCCTGTTGCAGTTCCTGAATTTGATATCCTAACAAGACTGGGGGTCCCCAGTGCAGGAGGAAAAGGGGGCAGATGAGGGGCTTCTTGGGCTCCTGCAGTCATGGGTGGAGAAGGGGCTTCTCTCCACTCCTTGGAGCCTCTGGGATTCCCTCCCTCCAGAGGTTGAGGGAAGACATGGGGGGGGGACCCTAGGGGATCCAAAAGGTCTCTGGAAGCAACACGGACCAGTATTGGATTCCTGTATTTGAAGAGGGGGACATGGATGTTATCTAACATCAGGGGCAGGTTCTCAGCCGCCTCTGAAGCCAGTCCCAGCCCTGCCTCTCCCTTCTTGCTACCTTGGAAAACCCCACCCAGCTGATCCCTCTCTTGAGGAAGCCACAGTTCTCATGAGTGGGATCAACTGGGCCGATCGGTAACCTGATCCCTCAGCCTGGGTGGTGGGATTCCTCCTCTTGGCTCTCCCTCCCAGATTGACTCTGCCTGCTTTTTCCCTCTCTTGGCAGCAGGAGTGGACAGTCCCAGCATGAGGAGAGAGGAGAGGGAGATCAGCTTTCTCCTGAATTAGCTGGATTCTCCCGAGGAGCCTTTCAGGCCCATCCTGCATGCCTGGAACCAGGATGTATTTGGGGGTCTTTGGCC